>NW_025534120.1:0-92500 GCF_020615455.1 Coregonus clupeaformis | reverse complement strand
TTTGTTATGTCAAGAAATCTGAGTATAAATGTTACCAGATTCACCAAGATTTGAAGATTTATATTACAATGTTTCTACAAGACAATAATCACTAGCATCACATAATCACTAACCACCACACCTGTTCAGACTCACCTCAGCTGTGAGATGTAGGGCAGACACTGAAGGAAACTCCTCACTTCACTCTCTTCATCTGACCAGTCCTTCAGCTCTACTGGTTTCTTCTCTGGTTGGAGTTTCAGCACTTCTAGGAGGAGGGAGGCCTTTCTCTCTGAGAGGTCTATGGACCAGACTGCAGGACTGGCTGACTGGTAAACTGGCTGTAATGCTGGAAGGACACTCCTGCCTGTTTGAGTCTCATAGTCCCTCACATGTGAGTACAGATCCAGCAGGAAATCACTCTCTCTAAATGGATCATCATCATCATCATCATCATCATCATATGTGTATCTGCACATGGAGGATAATGTCTTTAAGATATTTTCTCCTGTCTCTGTATCATACTCAGCTGCAGCAACACTGAGTTTAGACAGAACTGACCAGGCCTCTTTATCATAACCAACAATCAACCTGAATGAGAAGACAGAGAAACATTGTTACTACATGTTATCCTAGATTCTCTGGTTAAGTCATGCAGAGGAATCACCCACAGACAAATAGTAATGTTTACATGGCAGAATGGCAAATAAAGACTAATGGAGTGATTTGGATGAACAGATGTTTTATTAACAAGATAAATAGCTGGTACAATATGACACATCTCTGGAAAAAAAACACTCACCTCAGCTGTGAGATGTAGGGCAGACACTGAAGGAAACTCCTCACTTCACTCTCTTCATCTGACCAGCCCTTCAGCTCTACTGGTTTCTTCTCTGGTTGGAGTTTCAGCACTTCTAGGAGGAGGGAGGCCTTTCTCTCTGAGAGGTCTATGGACCAGACTGCAGGAGCTGACTGGTAAACTGGCTGTAATGCTGGAAGGACACTCCTGCCTGTTTGAGTCTCATAGTCCTTCACATGCGAGTACAGATCCAGCAGGAAATCACATTTCTGACTGTGATATACTTCAGACAGTGGCAACAGTTTCTCTACAGTTGTTTGTATGGTTCCTCTCTCATGGAGAGCTGCTTGAAGACACAGATTCAGTAGGAATATCTTCTCTCTCTTTGTCCTCTCTTCAGGGGATCTTCTCTGATCCTGTGGTGGAGGAAAACTGCAAGAACAGTTAAACAACAAATAGATGAATATGTGAGAGATGTTTGAATTTCTGATGGTCACATTATGGCGGTTAAAATACAATGACTATCTTTCTAAACTCATCATCCACTTAAATTGTTCCTTAAAATCCTGACTACGAAGTAAGATTGCATCTTTTTAAACGGTATGTGTCTGTTTAGTTTATTAAGTTACTGCAGAAAGCTACAAACTTCCTCTCTAAAGGGAAAAACAGGGACAGACAACTACAATCTCTGAACTGTACTGATCCAACTCACCTCAGCTGTGAGATGTAGGGCAGACACTGAAGGAAACTCCTCACTTCACTCTCTTCATCTGACCAGCCCTTCAGCTCTACTGGTTTCTTCTCTGGTTGGAGTTTCAGCACTTCTAGGAGGAGGGAGGCCTTTCTCTCTGAGAGGTCTATGGACCAGACTGCAGGAGCTGACTGGTAAACTGGCTGTAATGCTGGAAGGACACTCCTGCCTGTTTGAGTCTCATAGTCCTTCACATGTGAGTACAGATCCAGCAGGAAATCACTCTCTCTAAATGGATCATCATCATCATCATCATCATCATATGTGTATCTGCACATGGAGGATAATGTCTTTAAGATATTTTCTCCTGTCTCTGTATCATACTCAGCTGCAGCAACACTGAGTTTAGACAGAACTGACCAGGCCTCTTTATCATAATCAACAATAAACCTGAATGAGAAGACAGAGAAACATTGTTACTACATGTTATCCTAGATTCTCTGGTTAAGTCATGCAGAGGAATCACCCACAGACAAATAGTAATGTTTACATGGCAGAATGGCAAATAAAGATTAATGGAGTGATTTGGATAAACAGATGTCTTATTAACTAGATAAATAGCTGGTACAATATGACACATCTCTGAAGAAAAAACACTCACCTCAGCTGTGAGATGTAGGGCAGACACTGAAGGAAACTCCTCACTTCACTCTCTTCATCTGACCAGCCCTTCAGCTCTACTGGTTTCTTCTCTGGTTGGAGTTTCAGCACTTCTAGGAGGAGGGAGGCCTTTCTCTTTGAGAGGTCTATGGACCAGACTGCAGGAGCTGACTGGTAAACTGGCTGTAATGCTGGAAGGACACTCCTGCCTGTTTGAGTCTCATAGTCCTTCACATGTGAGTACAGATCCAGCAGGAAATCCCATTTCTGACTGTGATATACTTCAGACAGTGACAACAGTTTCTCTACAGTTGTTTGTATGGTTCCTCTCTCATGGAGAGCTGCTTGAAGACACAGATTCAGTAGGAATATCTTCTCTCTCTTTGTCCTCTCTTCAGGGGATCTTCTCTGATCCTGTGGTGGAGGAAAACTGAAAGAACAGTTAAACAACAAATAGATGAATATGTGAGAGATGTTTGAATTTCTGATGGTCACATTATGGCGGTTAAAATACAATGACTATCTTTCTAAACTCATCATCCACTTAAATTGTTCCTTAAAATCCTGACCACGAAGTAAGATTGCATCTTTTTAAACGGTATGTGTCTGTTTAGTTTATTAAGTTACTGCAGAAAGCTACAAACTTCCTCTCTAAAGGGAAAAACAGGGACAGACAACTACAATCTCTGAACTGTACGGATCCAACTCACCTCAGCTGTGAGATGTAGGGCAGACACTGAAGGAAACTCCTCACTTCACTCTCTTCATCTGACCAGCCCTTCAGCTCTACTGGTTTCTTCTCTGGTTGGAGTTTCAGCACTTCTAGGAGGAGGGAGGCCTTTCTCTCTGAGAGGTCTATGGACCAGACTGCAGGAGCTGACTGGTAAACTGGCTGTAATGCTGGAAGGACACTCCTGCCTGTTTGAGTCTCATAGTCCTTCACATGTGAGTACAGATCCAGCAGGAAATCACTCTCTCTAAATGGATCATTACATCTGCATCTGCACATGGAGGATAATGTCTTTAAGATATTTTCTCCTGTCTCTGTATCATACTCAGCTGCAGCAACACTGAGTTTAGACAGAACTGACCAGGCCTCTTTATCATAATCAACAATAAACCTGAATGAGAAGACAGAGAAACATTGTTACTACATGTTAGCCTAGATTATCTGGTTAAGTCATGCAGAGGAATCACCCACACACAAATAATAATGTTTACATGGCAGAATGGCAAATAAAGACTAATGGAGTGATTTGGATGAACAGATGTCTTATTAACAAGATAAATAGCTGGTACAATATGACACATCTCTGAAAAAAAAACACTCACCTCAGCTGTGAGATGTAGGGCAGACACTGAAGGAAACTCCTCACTTCACTCTCTTCATCTGACCAGCCCTTCAGCTCTACTGGTTTCTTCTCTGGTTGGAGTTTCAGCACTTCTAGGAGGAGGGAGGCCTTTCTCTCTGAGAGGTCTACGGACCAGACTGCAGGACTGGCTGACTGGTAAACTGGCTGTAATGCTGGAAGGACACTCCTGCCTGTTTGAGTCTCATAGTCCTTCACATGTGAGTACAGATCCAGCAGGAAATCACATTGGTATTCCATATTCTCATAATCATCATAATAATCATCATCACTGAAGGGGAAAGTGCTGTAAGTACACATTGATGATACCAGCTTCAGTGTCTTCTCTCCTGTCTGCTCCTCCCACTCTGCTGCTTGAGACAGGAGATCCACCAGGAACTTGATCTGCTTTGAGTGATCAGACCTCCGTGGATAGAAACTGCAACAAGGACAGTAACAGCTGATTCAGACATGGATGAACACATGAAACCAGTCATAGCTAAAGATATATGAAGTAGTCACACATTTACATAATGTGCTTTGATTATATGTAAAAGTATTTACTTTTAGAGACATTCACATGATGTATGTGTGACATTTAGTAATGCAACATTTGTTATGTCAGGAAATCTGAGTATGAATGTTACCAGATTCACCAACACTTGAAGATTTATATTACAACGTTTCTACAAGATAATAATCACTAGCATCACATAATCACTAACCACCACACATGTTCAGACTCACCTCAGCTGTGAGATGTAGGGCAGACACTGAAGGAAACTCCTCACTTCACTCTCTTCATCTGACCAGCCCTTCAGCTCTACTGGTTTCTTCTCTGGTTGGAGTTTCAGCACTTCTAGGAGGAGGGAGGCCTTTCTCTTTGAGAGGTCTATGGACCAGACTGCAGGAGCTGACTGGTAAACTGGCTGTAATGCTGGAAGGACACTCCTGCCTGTTTGAGTCTCATAGTCCTTCACATGTGAGTACAGATCCAGCAGGAAATCACTCTGTTCAGAATTGTCTCCACTGAGAAAAGGAATGGTGCTGTAAGTACACATTGATGATACCAGCTTCAGTGTCTTCTCTCCTGTCTGCTCCTCCCACTCTGCTGCTTGAGACAGGAGATCCACCAGGAACTTGATCTGCTTTGAGGGATCAGACCTCCATCGATAGAAACTGCAACAAGGACAGTAACAGCTGATTCAGACATGGATGAACACATGAAACCAGTCATAGCTAAAGATATATGAAGTAGTCACACATTTACATAATGTGCTTTGATTATATGTAAAAGTATTTACTTTTAGAGACATTCACATGATGTATGTGTGACATTTAGTAATGCAACATTTGTTATGTCAGGAAATCAGGGGATAAATGTTACCAGATTCACCAACACTTGAAGTTTTATATTAAAATGTTTTTACAAGACAATAATCAATAGCATCACATAATCACTAACCACCACACATGTTCAGACTCACCTCAGCTGTGAGATGTAGGGCAGACACTGAAGGAAACTCCTCACTTCACTCTCTTCATCTGACCAGCCCTTCAGCTCTACTGGTTTCTTCTCTGGTTGGAGTTTCAGCACTTCTAGGAGGAGGGAGGCCTTTCTCTTTGAGAGGTCTATGGACCAGACTGCAGGAGCTGACTGGTAAACTGGCTGTAATGCTGGAAGGACACTCCTGCCTGTTTGAGTCTCATAGTCCTTCACATGTGAGTACAGATCCAGCAGGAAATCACTCTCTCTAAATGGATCATTACCACCATCATATGGGTATCTGCACATGGAGGATAATGTCTTTAAGATATTTTCTCCTGTCTCTGTATCATACTCAGCTGCAGCAACACTGAGTTTAGACAGAACTGACCAGGCCTCTTTATCATAACCAACAAACAACCTGAATGAGAAGACAGAGAAACATTGTTACTACATGTTATCCTAGATTCTCTGGTTAAGTCATGCAGAGGAATCACCCACAGACAAATAATAATGTTTACATGGCAGAATGGCAAATAAAGACTAATGGAGTGATTTGGATAAACAGATATCTTATTAACAAGATAAATAGCTGGTACAATATGACACATCTCTGAAAAAAAAAACACTCACCTCAGCTGTGAGATGTAGGGCAGACACTGAAGGAAACTCCTCACTTCACTCTCTTCATCTGACCAGCCCTCCAGCGCTACTGGTTTCTTCTCTGGTTGGAGTTTCAGCACTTCTAGGAGGAGGGAGGCCTTTCTCTCTGAGAGGTCTATGAACCAGACTGCAGGACTGGCTGACTGGTAAACTGGCTGTAATGCTGGAAGGACACTCCTGCCTGTTTGAGTCTCATAGTCCTTCACATGAGAGTACAGATCCAGCAGGAAATCACTCTGTTCAGAATTGTCTCCACTGAGAAAAGGAAAGGTGCTGTAAGTACACATTGATGATACCAGCTTCAGTGTCTTCTCTCCTGTCTGCTCCTCCCACTCTGCTGCTTGAGACAGGAGATCCACCAGGAACTTGATCCGCTTTGAGGGATCAGACCTCCATGGACGGAAACTGCAACAAGGACAGTAACAGCTGATTCAGACATGGATGAACACATGAAACCAGTCATAGCTAAAGATATATGAAGTAGCTATACATTTACATAATGTGCTTTGTTTATATGTAAAAGTATTTACTTTTAGAGACATTCACATGATGTATGTGTGACATTTAGTAATGCAACATTTGTTATGTCAGGAAATCTGAGTATAAATGTTACCAGATTCACCAACACTTGAAGTTGTATATTACAATGTTTCTACAAGATAATAATCACTAGCATCACATAATCACTAACCACCACACATGTTCAGACTCACCTCAGCTGTGAGATGTAGGGCAGACACTGAAGGAAACTCCTCACTTCACTCTCTTCATCTGACCAGCCCTTCAGCTTTACTGGTTTCTTCTCTGGTTGGAGTTTCAGCACTTCTAGGAGGAGGGAGGCCTTTCTCTCTGAGAGGTCTATGGACCAGACTGCAGGAGCTGACTGGTAAACTGGCTGTAATGCTGGAAGGACACTCCTGCCTGTTTGAGTCTCATAGTCCTTCACATGTGAGTACAGATCCAGCAGGAAATCACATTTCTGACTGTGATATACTTCAGACAGTGACAACACTTTCTCTACAGTTGTTTGTATGGTTCCTCTCTCATGGAGAGCTGCTTGAAGACACAGATTCAGTAGGAATATCTTCTCTCTCCTTGTCCTCTCTATATTATCCTTCAGTAGAGGAAATCTGAACAAACAGTTTAAAACACAGATGATATACAGGTGAGTGATGAGGACTGATATGAGTAACAGGGTTGGGGAACTGAAAACCAATAGCACTTTATGACTCCATCTTTCTATAACAATACAACTATGAATTGGAATTTTGTTCAATTTCAATTCCTAGTGAATTAGAGTTTCTACAGCATCTTCATATGTGCATGTATTAAACAGATAAAGACGATGTTAACAGAAATACTATATCCACCAGTTCAATGACACATGGACTCTTGTTGGATAAACTCCCTCACCTCAGCTGTGAGATGTAGGGCAGACACTGAAGGAAACTCCTCACTTCACTCTCTTCATCTGACCAGTCCCTCAGCTCTAATGATTTCTTCCCTGGTTGGAGTTTCAGCACTTCTAGGAGGAGGGAGGCCTTTCTATCTGAGAGGTCTATGGACCAGACTGCAGGAGCTGACTGGTAAAGTGGTTTCAATGATGGAAGGACACTCCTGCCTGTTTGATTCCTATTGTACTTCACATGTGAGTACAGATCCAACAGGATGTCATATCTCTCAGTTTGATACACAGAGAACAGTGACAGCAGTGTGTTCACAGCTCTCTGGAAAGTTTCTCTGTGATCTAGTGCTGCCTTGTAGACACAAATCTAGTAGGACTGCTTTCTCTTCTGTCTCCAGTCTTTCAGGGGATCCTCTCTGATGTTCTAGTGGGGTAAACCTGTGACCCATAAAACATAAGAATGTCTATGTTCAGATAGAAGCAGGGAGAATGTGACTGCTGCCTCTTTTACAGACTGAATACTGTTGTCATCATGTCTATCTTGTTGTGTTGTTGCAATGTCTTGTTTGTCTGTCTTAGCCATTTGATAGGTTGTCATTGGAAATGAGAACAATATGTTCTCAACTGACTTAAATAAATGAATAGTCACAAAGACATTGTGTAAATATATATTGGCTGTGGAAACACTCACCTGAGTTTGTTGATATTAGGTAAACACTTTAAAATGGTTTTGCTGAGAGCTTCACTGAGAAGAGTTCTCTGACCCCAGTGTAGACAGAGATGAACCCTCTCTAGACTCTGCTTCATCACTTCTTCTGCTCTCTCAAACACTCGTCTTTCACCCTGGACTGGAAGGTGCAACTCATTTCCACAGAGACCAAGTAAGCTGGTGAAGTCCATCTCTGCCACACTGCTCAGCAAAGTTGTCCAGAGTTGACACAGCATTGAGGGGTCAGATGAATCACCAGAGGAGGGCCTTTAAAAGAGATTAGATTATAAATTAAATTATACAGATTATTTCAAAGTAGCATGACACAGAAGTGTTTATAACTAAGTATCTGAATGGAAGAGAATATAATATATATTTTTATAAAGATCAGTTGCTTCACCCCAATTTCTCTTTCTTTGACTGGATAATTGGAAATAAACTGGTGAATTAAATAACACAAATATATAACACAAATATTACCCAAGATGTCTGACATTCATTGAAGGGTCAGATGTATCATCAGAAAACAGATTAGATCTGTAATTCAAATCTTACATTGTTTTGAAGTAGCATGAACCCAATGTCATATTTATAACTAACTCAGTACATGGCTGAAATACCAATGAGTGTTCCATTCATCAAGATAACTTATTTGCAGGGATTTGGGGGTGAGTTAATCAGTAGGACAAAAGTCTTGAGAAAGTTTTTTAATTTACAGAGAGATGCAACCTGATCTCAAATGGTAGACATTCAGCCATGATACAGCTGTGACAAACAAGGAATTAAAGGAGTTGCATGAATGGTTAGCTGATTACCAATCTTTCTTTAATTAGGTTAGTTTGTACACAGATAATAAACTTACCCAAGATGTCTGACATTCTTCAGAGAGCCCAGTATCAGCCTTACTCCTTGGTCTGACACAATGCAGTCTTTCAGATTCAAGCCAACCTTTCTCTCTGCAGACTGACTGGTCACATAAGACACTGCACAGCACTGGTGAGGATCAAGATGTTCTCCACTCAGGTCTAGATGATAGTCCAGTTTGTCCAGGAGAAGCAGACAGGCCTCAGTAGACTGATGTTCATACAAGCACTGACACAAAAACAGAATATCTATCTCAAACTCAGGAGCACCACCTTCTGCATGATCTTGGTTTGTTTGAGATGGAAGAAATGTGTTCACCACTTCCTTGAAGAACCAATCTGACGTCTTCTTGATCTGTTGATCTGGAACTAGACCGTTTACCAATCTAATATTCCTCTCATTCAGAAGCCCACACAGGAAGGGAATCAAGTGTTTTGTGTGTTTCCATTCTTCAGTCTGGCACTTCTCTAGAACTGCTTTGATTTGATCTGGATTCTGTAAGAGCCAAAGGGCACCAAAGAACTCCTGCATTGTGTAGTGGAGAAATGCACAGTAAGTGTCTGACGCTGTGGGTGCAACCTTAACCATAAGTGCTCCCAAGAACGCAAAATGGACACCGCTTTCTTCACAACTCAGTGTTGTCAAGTTCATGTTTTTTTCATTTGTTGCATCAAAAGCAATTTCTGCCAAAGACAATATTTTCTCTCTGTTTTCTTTGAGATAATTGTCGGTATCCTTAAGTCGTTTGCCACTGTGTTTTTGGATGCAGTGACGGAGGATGTTGCTGTACATTTCAGTTATAGTGCATGTCTGTTTAGAAGCCTTTGAGGTAGGGAAATAAATGCAGGTAACCACCATCAGTGCATACATTGGGACATGGCACAGACTGAACAACTCTAGGTTGTTTAACACACTGCTCAAGGAGTCAGGATCAGCACTCAGCATCTCTGTTAAGTAAGCCCTGATGGATGCATCACTGAACCCTTTCACCTCCACTCTGAACCAGTCTGCGGGCCAGTCTGTCAGGAAGTCTTCAGATTGATCTGGTCTGCATGTGGTCACAATCTTTGCATCAGGGAGGAGGTTCTCCATAAGTTCCTTTACTACTGACAGAGAGGAGAGGTCTGTGATTCCATCAAATATGATGACAACGTTTTCAGAGTTCTCCTTAATATCCTGTAACACTTCTTCTTTACTTTTTTTGGGCTCACTGTACATGTTAAAGAGAAGGTCCTCCAGGCTCATGGGTTTTCTGTGTGAAATGTCTCTCACGTCAAAATAAAACATGTAGTCTAGTTCTATGTGATCTTTCTCTGCCCAGAGGTTCAACATTTGATGGGCGACTGTTGTTTCCAATTCCAGGTTTTCCAAAAAAGGAGGATTTTTTTCTCATGTGTCCTAAGCAGGTCAGCGGGGATGTTTCCTGTTTGGCCGTGGGGATGAAGCTCTTTAGCTTTTTAGGGCGAGCTTTCTTGCATCTTTTGCTCTTCACTTTAATTTTGGAGAGATGAATGCACATCTGTATCTAACACAAGAGGGGTGTAAGATAAAGTCCCCTCATTTCTACATGTCTCTGGTAGGAGACTACAGCTTTGTTTCCATGCACCATTTGTGATCTTCCGTGCTTTACATTTCAGCTGTGTCTGATATCCGTGACAGGGTTTTGAACCTAAAATAAGGGTATTAAGGGAAGAGAGAGTAAATGCACTGTGCAAACAAATCAAAGCCAATCTAAAGGACTGGACTAGAGAAAATCAGGACAGAAAGCTACAAGGATACACTAGTAGATCTTTGTAGATTGAAGGTGCTCTTTTGGGGCTAAATGGTCATCAAAAACAAGAACAACCAAGGGGCACTAAAGACAAAGTTAAAATGCCTGTATTATGATGGCACGTTCAATAGAACAATATGTATAAAACCTCTGATGCGTTTCAGCGTAGCCTTCATCAGGGAGGACAATGACAAATCTCTATTGAACATGCCATTATAATAAAGGCATTTTTACTTCATGAAGAGTGCATTGGTCGCACTTATTTTTGATGAACAAAGGTACATTAACCCCTTTCAATGTGCGCTTCAAATAGCTTCGCCAGCACCATGGAACCAAAGGAATAGTGCCTAAAGTACAAACCCTGTCTATGGAGCGCGCACAGTAAGCTAATTGTATACTATATAGTGTATACTAAGAGGATACCATATGATCACTTACCAACAAGGTAGTCTGTCATCTCTGGGTCTTCCTTAAAGGGGAAACAGCTGATCCATTGCTGTAAGTCAGCGTCGTCTAAGGTCCTCTTCCTTGTGATGTATAGAATCGTCAGCAACTCATAGCATGCAGCCTCTCCTTTGGCGAGACCCAGTCCAGTATTCTTCTGGTTTGGTCAAACGGTCAACTTCAGCCTGAATTTTACTGACTTCCTCCTCGTGAAGAACCTTGCGCTGGAACAGGTTTTCCACAATGAGGGGAAGATTCTGGAGCACTTCGAATGAGACGTAGCCTTCCATTTCTAATGTACTCTAAAGCAGATTGTCTTGCAGAAGCCATGTCCCAGGTTGTGTCTGCAGCATCACTGGTATGTTTCAACACGTAGGATCTCTGGAAGACGAAAGTACATAGTCAGTTAATAGTAGAACAGTCAAATAATGATTAGGTTTATTTATTCAATTAAACTTTTTAGCCCATGTAAACAAAACATAAACCAACTAAATGTGAATGTATCTATTACAATGGCGTAAAACAAGAATATAAACTCAGCAAAAAAAGAAACATCCCTTTTTCAGGACCCTGTCTTTCAAAGATAATTCATAGAAATCCAAATAACTTCACAGATCTTCATTGTATAGGGTTTAAACACTGTTTCCCATGCTTGTTCAATGAACCATAAACAATTAATGAACATGCACCTGTGGACCGGTCGTTAAGACACTAACATCTTACAGACGGTAGGCGATTAAGGTCACAGTTTTGAAAACTTAGGGCAATAAAGAGGCCTTTCTACTGACTCTGAAAAACACCAAAAGAAAGATGCCCAGGGTCCCTGCTCATCTGCGTGAACGTGCCTTCGGCATGCTGCAAGGAGGCATGAGGACTGCAGATGTGGCCAGGGCAATAAATTGCAATGTCCGTACTGTGAGACGCCTAAGACAGCGCTACAGGGAGACAGGACGGACAGCTGATCGTCCTCGCAGTGGCAGACCACGTGTAACAACACCTGCACAGGATCGGTACATCCGAACATCACACCTGCAAGACAGGTACAGGACGGCAACAACAACTGCCCGAGTTACACCAGGAATGCACAATCCCTCCATCAGTGCTCAGACTGTCCGCAATAGGCTGAGAGAGGCTGGACTGAGGGCTTGTAGGCCTGTTGTAAGGCAGGTCCTCCACCAGACATCACCGGCAACAACGTCGCCTAGGGGCACAAACCCACCGTCTCTGCCCGGTGTCGGGGGGTACTGTCACGGATTCTGCCCAGACTGCCATTCCTTCTGGCTCGGGCAGGCCTCGGCGTTCGTCGTCACCAGAGTACTAGCTGCTGCCACTCTATGTTATATGTTTCTATGTTCATTTGATTGTTGTCTGTTGTTGCGCACCTGTTCCCCATTATGTTAGTTTGTCCTCCCTATTTAACCTGTTCCCCATTATGTTAGTTTGTCCTCCCTATTTAACCTGTTCCCCATTATGTTAGTTTGTCCTCCCTATTTAACCTGTTCCCCATTATGTTAGTTTGTCCTCCCTATTTAACCTGTTCCCCATTATGTTAGTTTGTCCTCCCTATTTAACCTGTTCCCCATTATGTTAGTTTGTCCTCCCTATTTAACCTGTTCCCCATTATGTTAGTTTGTCCTCCCTATTTAACCTGTTCCCCATTATGTTAGTTTGTCCTCCCTATTTAACCTGTTCCCCATTATGTTAGTTTGTATTATTAAAAAATGTATTGTTTCATTCACACTGTTGGAGCTCGGAGCTGAAGTATTTCACTGACGCAACTACATCTGTGCATGTAACTAAATCAAGATCTAATCAGAGGCGTTGCCTATAGCCCTGTCCAGATCTAATCAGAGGCGTTGCCTATAGCCCTGTTCAGATCTAATCAGAGGCGTTGCCTATAGCCCTGTTCAGATCTAATCAGAGGCGTTGCCTATATCCCTGTTCAGATCTAATCAGAGGCGTTGCCTATATCCCTGTTCAGATCTAATCAGAGGCGTTGCCTATATCCCTGTCCAGATCTAATCAGAGGCGTTGCCTATATCCCTGTTCAGATCTAATCAGAGGCGTTGCCTATATCCCTGTCCAGATCTAATCAGAGGCGTTGCCTATATCCCTGTTCAGACAGGATACGTTTTACTGGGAGAGCTCAGGTCATGTAATTATGTGCACGAGCACAAATCACCACATCTGTAATTTTCCAATGGACATGTATATTAATCTGTTCCTGCTTTTACTTCCTGGCATGGGTCTCGACTAACCGGTGCCCCCGTATATAACCTCCCTACTGTTATTTCATTTTACTACTGCTCTTTAATTATTTGCTCTTTTTATATATTTTCTTAAAAACTGCATTGTTGGTTAAGGGCTTGTAAGTGATTTGAGGATATACCGCTCTGATTCAACCATGGGACCAGCTCAAGCATTGTAGCTAAGCTGCCTAGGCAGAAGGCAAGCGGTCTGAAGGAGATCATGAGCGAATGCCAGAATAAGACAACCGTCTAGCCTGCTAGCTAACGTTAGCATATAAGATACACCTCATAGTGTTCATACATAGCTGACATAGCTAGCTGGTCAGGTTGAAGATGGTTAGATCAAGACATGCGGAACCATTAGAAAATAAGCTAATTAATGGGACCAGCGCCATTGCTGGATTCTACAAGATAAGCATTGAAAAGGTGACCAGCGGTCGGGAAACACTCCAAACGGCTGCCAGTCCACCCATTATGGCATCATTGACTTGAATGGAGACGACCTTCTATTCATTCTTATTTATATGCTTACCCCTATATAGGACGCTGCGCATGCGCGCATTGGCGTCCTTGGTGGCTACAGTGCGGAAATAACTGCCAACATTTTGTAGGCAGATAGGATACTTGTTTCCCAAAATCCTGTTACTGAATATCGATCATCCGTAACTCCTTGTCCATTGGTCCGGATTATATCATGTGTGTATATCTGTAGACCTTTATAGAAACCGTCTGAACCGAACTTTTCTCCAAACCGGCACCTTGCCTGTAGTAGACTGCGCACAAGACGCGCTTCCACGTGTCCTACCACAGCCAAGTTATAGGTGCCGGTTTGGAGAAAAGTTCGGTTCAGGCGGTTTCTATAAAGATATCCACACACAATCCGGACCGACGGTCAACGGATTCTAGATACATATGCCTTCAGTGACAGGGTTTCTGGAAACAAGTAGGCAACCCTCCTAAAGAACTTATTCCGTTATTTTCCGGGCTCTTCATTGTAGCCACCTGGGTCGACCATGCGCGGCTTCCTATACAGGGCTATATTGCGCAGAGATGAGGTCTTTCTCAATTATATTCTTAAAGAGTTGTTCATGGAAATGGCCATTGAACCGTTATATTGCATATTGTTGCCTACCTTTTATCGTTTTTCGTCTCTCTCCATTTCCCCGCCTGAGCGGAGACTCGCAGGATTCATCCTTAAGTTATGTGGATCAGTGGATGATAATAATCAGTGGCGGCTGGCCGATAGAGGGCGCTAGGGCGCCGCCCCCTTAAATAAAATTATTTTAAAAAATAAAAAAATAAAAAATAATAATAATAATAATAAAAACATCAGTATGTCAATATTTGTGTGTTTGAAATATGGAATGCACACAGTAATATGTGTAAGATATGATAGAAAATCATATTCGCAACCTTTCCTCTGCCTGTCAAACGCCTCGTCAGCTCTGGGCGATACAGAAAGTGCCCCGAGGAGGCGGGTCTACGTAGCAGTTAAGCCAATTGCTAATTTAAGATATGGAATGTATGACATAAAATGTAGTCAATAAGCGATCTTAAATCGAATCCAAGGAGGGCGATTATTTTACCGCCCCAAGCTCGCCCCTGATAAAATAAGGACCGGGGTCCAGTGACGCCATTTTTACTAGACAACAATGGCGAACGCAAACGTTACTCCTCCAAGACCCAACCCTAACTCGGTGAAATCTCTCCTCCAAGATCCGTTTGAGAGGAGAACTTTGTCAGAAAAGTTCGGGTGAAAGAGCTGGGCCCAGATCAACCTGACCTCTCAATCAGACAGCGCTAGCGGAAGGGAAGCGTTATGCGCGGCTTCTCCCGTAGCTGGTACACCAGGAAGGCTTGGCTAGCTGGGTGCACTGATGCTAATGCTTTATTTTTGCTTTCCGTGCTTGCTTTTTAAAGCGTCGGGGTCAGATTCAGCATGGACAGGTACCGGAGTGGGGGATATGAAGCACCTGTCAGAGAAGGTAAAGAAACATGAGAACACCAGGGCACACATGGACAACTCTGTAAAGCTAGCTGTATTAGGAAGGGGTGAACATTGCTACGCAGCTGGATGGCGGCCACAGGATTGCAGTGAGGAAACACAATGAGGAGGTGGATAAAAACAGGCACATTCTATCCAAAATTATCGATTGTGTGAAGTTCTGTGGGGCTTTTGAGTTGGCCTTGCGTGGGCACGAGGAGACTGACTCCTCAGACAACCCCGGCATTTTCCGGGGCTTAGTGGATTTTGTTGCCTCCCTCTACAGTGTGCTGGAGGAGCACCTGAAGACAGCTACCGTTTTTAAGGGCACGTCAAAGACGATACAGAACGAGCTGTTGGACTGTATGCTGTCAATGCTTAAGGATTACATCCTGGAGGAGTAAAGAGTGCTGATTTTATCGCCATTCAAGCTGACGAGACGACTGACGTTTCCACCCACTGCCAGTTGGTGCTTGTGTGAGTGATTATCATGACCGTCACAATTATATTTGTTTTAGTATTTTAAAAAGGAAAGAAGACACAATCAGACGTTGATAATAATGCAGGAAAGTACTACACAGTTTGTAATAATTATTCAGGTGTCCACCAGGTCAATTTCTAGAAGAGGCCTAGTTGTTATTGAATAATAACTTTATTGCTAAGTGAACAGCAGAACAAAATTATGTTGCATCCCTCTCACAAATGTAATAGAAAAAGGCTTTAAAACGTAATAACATCAGTTAATTATGTACATCACGGTTAAAAGCAGTTACTAGACATAGTTTGTGTGTATATACACACTGTCTGTCTGTCTGTCTGTCTGTCTGTCTGTCTATATATATATATATAAGTCACTGGTTGTGTGTTGAGGGGAATTGCAGTGAGTTAAGAAGTCTGATTGCAAGTTATCAAATTAAACTTTATTTTTTTGGACCCAGGGCCTCAATTCCCTCTTTGTGTGGGGACAGCGCATCTGACGAGCAGCAACAGCCCATCAAGCGACGGAGGATGCTGGGACCAGGAGAACAACAGAGGTTGGCTATAGAGGTAAGTTGTGATGTAATTGTCAGTGTTTCCCACCTAGAACTTTTTCAGGCCTGGTAGTATGTAGCCAAAACCCTGAACAATCAGCACCTTGGTAATCATATACTTGAGTTGGACATAGGCATGTGTCAGTCAGGATCACTTGCATCAAAATACTTAATTGCAAATTAAAGCTGATGATGTATCTTTACAGGTATGTGATACCATCCTGAGTCATGCCAAAGAGAGGTTCTCCTTCACCCAGCACCTCATCAGCGCAACACTATTGCACGGAGAGTTGTTCCCACAACACAGTGTGAAGTTCCCCGATACAGCGCTTGAAACAACCGTGGAGCGTACCCCATGTTGAACAAGGCCAAGCTCAAAACCAAACTGTCCCTCATCTATGAGAACAGTGAGTTCAAGGCTTGTAGTGGTGCAGTGCCCCTGTACCAGTTCTTCATGGAGAACAACCTTCAGAGCACTTTCACAGAGACTGCCAGCCTCCTCAAGATCCTCATCACCACACCCATGACAACTGCTGAGTCAGAAAGGTGCTTCTCTACACTGAAAAGGATCAAGACCTTCCTGAGAAACAGCATACACAGGATCACCTGAACGCTCTGGCCATGCTCTCCATGGAGAAGAAACTTGTCAGGGACATTCCTGACTTTAATCAAAGAGGTCATTGAGAGGTTTGCCACTCAGAAGGACAGACGGGCAAAATTCCTGTACAAATAAGATGACAGACACACACACACAGACGTCTCCATGTTTCTTTGTATATAGTTGACCTTAGCATAAAAATCAAGTTTATATGTACTCTAGAAAGTCTTAATAGTGTCTTTGCTAATATTACTGTATATATGTTGTTTTATATCAATTAATTGTTGCAGTTCTGGAGCACATTAACAATTAGTCACATTTAGTATGATCATAAAATACTGTATGCTATTCTTCCAGTCAAAGGTTTGAGTTCATCCACTTGATATCCATTTCTATATTATACATCCCTTTCCTACAGTGTAAGATTTCCTATAAACTTTATAATAATTTCATGTTTTGTCCACTTCTCCCTCTGTTCTGACACATGCCTGTTACGTTGCCTGTTTACTACCAATGGTGAAAAGTTCACTTTAAATGCAAATGAAAGGCTTGGGTTTGTGTAATATGTTTTTGTGTAAGAATGCCTCAACTTTTTAATATTGGCATTAAATAATTACTGAATGTTTCACTGAGCACTCTGTCCTGCAGTTTGTGTTAAAATATATTGTGATGGTTACAGGAAAAAAAAGTATGGCACAGCCCCACAGAATATTTTTACCAGCCACCACTGATAATAATACAACCTGAAATGAGTATTAGAAACAAATCAAACTAGACTGTAAATGTGTTGGCATTTCCTCTAACAACTACATCTACTAGACAGCAGGAACTTCTCATCCTAATGTTGACTCGCTTTGACAGTTTGTCAGACTCTCAAGTCTAGTCTAGACCAGCTAAAATGTAGCAAGTAGGGCCTAACCTTCTGTTTAACACGTTATTATGATCGATTGTTAGAAAACCCTTACCACGTTATTATGATCGATTTTTAGAAAACCCTGACCTCGAGTCCCGCTGCAGTGACCTGGTGTAGCTCACCTATTTTACTTTCACTTTCACTTATCTTCCGTGTATAAAAAACTTATTGGGGCGCGTTCAGCAAGAAGCAACGTTTTGGAACGTTCAGATAGAAATACACTATGTAGGACAAACATGCCTCAGACATTTAGAATAAGGAATCACTTCGCTCTATTCATGGCATTTCTATCGGCAACATTTCGACAACGTTTGGCTACTGAACGTGGTTTTAATGTACTAATCACCAGCAGGAGCGCTGTCTCATACTTTCCAGCTGTGTATTCAATCGTGCACATCGTAGCTAAACGTTTTACAACAAAAACGAGCGTTTCTAACTGGACAAGTTCAGGTTAGTCCCTCCCTGTTTCGTCCGGTTTGTTTCCGTTTGTTTCCTGATGAATATACCCCAAAGCAAAGTTCAGTCGCCAAACGTTGTCGAATGTTTCGATATAATTACCACATATGCCCCTGATTTCTTATTCTAAATGTCAGAGAGACATGTTTGTTCATAGCAGAGGCCTATCTCTACCGGAACGTTAAAAACCGTTGGGTCCTGCTCAGCGAACATGCCCCAGTTAGTTTAGTCCCGGGCAATGACTATGATTTCATTCATGCATGATGAATGAAGCCGCTCGGTTTATCGGTCTATTAAAAGCTATAGGAATGATAATCTTAATGACGTGTAAACTATGAAGCGGAACTTCTCTCTGGAGTTTCCTCGCTGCTTGCTGAAGGAATGAACTACAGCATTGAGCAGTCAGTGATCTGTTGCAGTCTGAGTCTGAAGCATCAACAGCTTTAACATCCAGTCTTTTCTAGAGTAGACTTCTTGCACTATTATAATAATAATTTCCATTTAACCTTTTATCCAAAACGACTTACAGTCATGCGTCATACATTTTTTTATGTATGGGTGTTCCCGGGGATCAACCCACTACCGTTTAGGTGGTTTCTATAAAATATCCACACCCTGGCGTTACAAGCGCCGTGCTCTACCAGCTGAGCTACAGAGGACCACTACATCATCGTTTCCAGAGATCAAAAGAAATTCTGCAAAAAATCCAAATAAACTACTGGCTTCGCTAAATGTCAAAGTCTTGTGGTTATTGTGGAGGTTATTTATTAGCTCTTGTTGAGGTACCATGTATGAAGCTTGTCTCTCTTTTTTCTGTTGCTGTTTAATGCCAACTGACTTTGCAGGGTTTTCTAGCTTGCTCACCATCTGACGAGGAAAGGGTGAGGATATCAACATAATATCAGTTCATAAACATACATCTATGCATTTATCGTAAAGATAACAAGTTAAACTTCGTTCCGTTCCCAAAAATAATTCCAAAGATTCCGTTGACGTCATTGACCTAATATGGTGCATCCTGTAAATGGGCGGGGCCCGCTATCCCGAGATGCGTGCCAAGGATATCCGTCATTTACACAGTCAAAAAAGTAAACTTTCGGGAGGTTTTCTGTTTTAATATCAGAAAAAACATCATCCATGTTTGTTTTCTTTTATTTGTATAGAGACAAGTACAAACACATTGACACATTAAGGTTCTAAGCTTACATATGAATTGTTTTAAGATGTTCTTACCAAAGATAATTTAGCTATTTGATTTTGAATTTTAGGACCCCTTTAGGTATAAAAACATATATGTAAAAATTTATTTGATAAAAATTGAATTATCCTTTCTACTATCCATAAAACTTTGAACAACACATTAATAAATGGCAAAAAAACATCAAAAAATAAATCATAAATAGGTTTGGAAGTGTCTGTCCTATATCTAGTGGATATTAGAAAGCTCAGAAATTATATATATCATATATTTACACATATTATCCCCCTTTTATTTTATTCTGTTACTTAGACAGGGGCCACCATCTTGTTTGGGCGCTACAGAGCGTCTCCACGGATGCTGAGGGCTGCCATTGGTGCATGTGGTGGATTGAGACCCAGCCCATGCATATCTCTATCATAAACTGATGGATTTTGACAGGGATGTTTTTATTCTGTTACTTAGATTATCCTAGTTGTTAATCTTAGGGAGTTTAAAACATGCTCCGGTAGTTTGGAACTAAGAAATTATTTTTTAACCTCCCACTTTGGGCTGGATGTTTCAATGTGTAGTTCTTACCTGTATAATCTATGAGCAGAAATACGGTCTTACCTCAATTAGCAATAAAATCCCTAGTTTGAAAGCACTTTTCTTCCAGCTGTGCCTCCCTTTTCCCCTCATTTCCCCCACATGAGCCAGCCCCTTTGCAGTTTGAGTTCTAGCCAATGAGCTTCGCGCCTCCCATTTGAGTACAGCTCAAAGAGGCCTACCCAAACGAGAGACCAATGATCTGGTGCACATATCTGCACACTATGTACATAGTATGCAATTATCGCCACTTTTTGGCTCCTGAGTGCTACTTTCACCTATTCTAAAATATACAACATTTACATTCATTTTCATTTGCGCTCTTATCCGCACTTACAGGAGCATTAGGGTTAAGTCCTTGCTCAAGGGCACATTTACGTCATTTAGCGGACGCTCTTATCAGAAGCACGCACCAATTGGTGCGTTCACCCTATAGCCAGTGGGATCCCACTTTACAATTTTTTCGGGGGGGTAGAAGGATTACTTTATCCTATCCCATATTCCTTAAAGAGGTGGGGTTTCAAATGTCTCCGGAAGGTGGTGAGTACTCCGCTGTCCTGGCGTTGGGCGAGCTTGTTCCACCATTGGGGTGCCAGAGCAGCGAACAGTTTTGACTGGGCTGAGCGAACTATGCTTCCGCAGGGGAAGCCAGCAGGCCAGAGGTGGATGAGCAATGCCCTCGTTTGGGTGTAGGGACTGATCAGAGCCCGAAGGTACAGAGTGCCGTTCCCCTCACTGCTCCATGAGCCAAGCACCATGGTCTTGTGGCGGATCCGAGCTTCAGCTGAAGCCAGTGGAGTGTGCGGGCGGAGGGTAGCGTGAGAGAACTTGGGAAGGTTGCAACACCAGCCTCCGGCATTCTGGATGAGTTGTGGGGTTTAATGGCACAGGCAGAGGCCGCCAAAGCATTGCAGTAGTCCCAACGGAGATACAAGTGCCTGGATTACTGTCCCTTCCTGTGTAAGCAGGTCGTACTCTCCGAGGTGTTGTAGAGCATAACCTGCAGGAGCGGGTCACCCCTTGAGTGTTGGCGAGACGGTGTTTCGGGGGTCACGCCTAGCTCTTCCATCTGGAACTTGCCGATTTCAACGTATGCGAGATCATAGCGGCAGTCCTTCCCGGGGGGAGAGAGCACTCCTCTTGCCAGGGTTCAGTTGAGGTGGTGATCCAGTCATCACATACTTTGATATGTCTGCCAGACATGCAGAGATGCGTCCCACTGTTATCGGAGATTGTTGTGTATCGTCGCGTAGCAATGATAGGGGAGAGGCCATGTGAGGATATACAGCCAATACTTGGTGTATAGGGAGAGGAGGGCCTAGCTGGTCGGCCTGGACACCAGTGGTGAGCCCACGTGGTCCGAGACGCTTCTCGCCACCCCACTTGGTAGGCCCGACCGGTCGGTGGGGCGCAATCCAGGGTGAGCCGCGCCGGAGGATGCCCAGCCTCGGAGGGGGTGGAGAGAGGATCTGATGGTTCACAGTATCAAAGGCAGCAGACAGGTCTAGAAGGACAAGAGCAGAGGAGAGAGAGTTAGCTTTAGCAGTGCGGAGAGCCTCCGTGACACAGAGAAGAGCAGTCTCAGTTGAATGACCAGTCCTGAAACCTGACTGGTTTGGATCAAGAAGGTCATTCTGAGAGAGATAGCAAGAGAGTTGGCTAAAGGCAGCACGCTCAATAGTTTTGGAAAGAAAGAAAGAAGGGATACTGGTCTGTAGTTGTTGACATCAGTGGGATCGAGTGTTGGTTTCTTGAGAAGGGGAGCAACTCTCGCTCTCTTGAAGACGGAAGGGACATGGCCAGCGGTCAAGGATGAGTTGATCAGCGAGGTGAGGTAGGGGAGAAGGTCACCGGAGATGGTCTGGAGAAGAGAGGAGGGGATGGGGTCAAGCGGGCAGGTTGTTGGGCGGCCTGCAGTCACAAGTCGCAGGATTTTATCTGGAGAGAGATAGGGGAGAAAGAAGTCAAAGCATAGGGTAGGGCAGTGTGAGTAGGACCAGCAGTGTCATTAGACTTAACAAACGAGGATCGAATGTCGTCAACCTTCTTTTCAAAGTGGTTGACGGAGTCATCCACAGAGAGAGAGGAGGGGGCGGGGGGGGAGGATTCAGGAGGGAGGAAAATGTGGCAAAGAGCTTCCCTAGGGTTAGAGGCAGATGCTTGGAATTTAGAGTGGTAGAAAGTGGCCTTAGCAGCAGAAACAGATGAAGAAAATGTAGAGAGGAGGGAGTAGAAAAGATGCCAGGTCGGCAGGGAGTTTAGTTTTCTTTCATTTCCGCTCCGCTGCCCGGAGCTCTGTTCTGTGAGCTCGCAATGAGTCGTCAAGCCACGGAGCTGGAGGGGGAGGACCGAGCCGGCCGGGAGGATAGGGGACACAGAGAGTCAAAGGATGCAGAAAGGGAGGAGAGGAGGGTTGAGGAGGCAGAATCAGGAGATTGGAGGGAGAAGGATTGAGCAGAGAGGAAGAGATGATAGATGGAAGAGGAGAGAGTAGTGGGAGAGAGAGAGCGAAGGTTGCGGCGGCGCATTACCATCTGTGTAGGGGCAGAGTGAGTAGTGTGGGAGGAGAGCGAGAGAAAAGGAAACAAAGTAGTGGTCGGAGACATGGAGGGGAGTTGCAGTGAGATTAGTAGAAGAGCAGCATCTAGTAAAGATGATGTCAAGCGTATTGCCTGCCTTGTGAGTAGGGGGACGGTGAGAGGGTGAGGTCAAAGAGGAGAGAAGTGGAAAGAAGGAGGCAGAGGAAATGAGTCAAATGTGGACATAGGGAGGTTGAAATCCCCCAAAACTGTGAGGGGTGAGCCATCCTCAGGAAAGGAACTTATCAAGGCGTCAAGCTCATTGATGAACTCTCCAAGGGAACCTGGAGGCGATAGATGAACAAGGATATTAAGCTTAAATGGGCTAGTGACTGTGACAGCATGGAATTCAAATGAGGAGATAGACAGATGGGTTAGGGGAAAAATTGAGAATGTCCACTTGGGAGAGATGAGGATTCCTGTCCACCACCCCTCTGACCAGATGCTCTCGGGGTATGCGAGAACACATGGTCAGACGAGGAGAGAGGGCAGTAGGAGTAGCAGTGTTTTCAGTGGTAATCCAGTGTTTCCGTCAGCGCCAGGAAGTCGAGGGACTGGAGATTAGCATAGGCTGGGATGAAGTCAGCTTTGTTGGCAGCAGAACGGCAGTTCCAGAGGCTGCCTGAGACCTGGAACTCCACGTGGGTCGTGCGCGCAGGGACCACCAGATTAGAGTGGTAGCAGCCACGCGGTGTGAAGCGTTTGTATGGCCTGTGAGGAGAGGAGAGAACAGGGATAGACAGACACATAGTTGACAGGCTACAGAGAAAGGCTACAATAATGCAAAGGAGATCGAAATGAAATTAACTAATCAGTGCAGGGACCACAAGTATCAGAGAATCTCTTTAATGGGTCTGTTGATAAGACAGTAGTTTAAACATGATTGAACTGTTGCAGCTGTAGCAACCAGTTCTGTTGATATAGTAACACAGTAGTTTATACATGATTTACACTAGTTGACCTACTGTATGTCTGTCTAACAGTATTACAGTACCATGTAGTTGACCTACTGCTATGTCTGTCTAACTGAGTATTACAGTACCATGTAGTTGACCTACTGTATGTCTGTCTAACAGTATTACAGTACCATGTAGTTGACCTACTGTATGTCTGTCTAACAGTATTACAGTACCATGTAGTTGACCTACTGTATGTCTGTCTGAGTATTACAGTACCATGTAGACCTACTGTATGTCTGTCTAACAGTATTACAGTACCATGTAGTTGACCTACTGTATGACTGTCTAACAGTATTACAGTACCATGTAGTTGACCTACTGTATGTCTGTCTAACTGAGTATTACAGTACCATGTAGTTGACTTACTGTATGTCTGTCTAACAGTATTACAGTACCATGTAGTTGACCTACTGTATGTCTGTCTAACAGTATTACAGTACCATGTAGTTGACCTACTGTATGTCTGTCTAACAGTATTCCAGTACCATGTAGTTGACCTACTGTATGTCTGTCTAACAGTATTACAGTACCATGTAGTTGACCTACTGTATGTCTGTCTAACAGTATTCCAGTACCATGTAGTTGACCTACTGTATGTCTGTCTAACAGTATTACAGTACCATGTAGTTGACCTACTGTATGTCTGTCTAACTGAGTATTACAGTACCATGTAGTTGACCTACTGTATGTCTGTCTAACAGTATTACAGTACCATGTAGTTGACCTACTGTATGTCTGTCTAACTGAGTATTACAGTACTATGTCTTGTGCCATTTAACTACCTTCAAACAGTATTGGCAGAGCAGTAGGTGAGTGGTGCAACATTGTAGCCTAGTACTAATAACAACAGTAGAGTGAAGGTTTATGCTCCTAATTCCTCTTGAAAAGGTAGAAACATAAAGTACAAAAGCAAGGAAGTTGGGCCATATGTTTATAAAGAAAGAAGTAAAGATGACAGGACAGTTTTGAGTAGAACATCAGCAGTTTGAAGAATAGCTGAGTGGAATATGTTACTGTCATTGCAGTCATCAAGTCAGGAAAATGTAGTGATCTCATTATTGTTTACATTTCAAACCAAACCCCAATTTGTTTCCAACAGACCCAACAACAAAGCATGGCAATTCCCACTCAGCTACCCTGGTCTGTATTAGGCTACCACTGTTCAGCTATCGTGAAAACCACTAAAGTTCTGAAGTGTTCTCTTAGCAATGGCAATCAAATCTGTGGTAACTATAAACGAGTAAAACATGTGTTGAACGGAACCTTGAACAAGTTCAACAGCTGGTGTGGTGGCTTTAGTTTCTTCATTGAGCGGTAGCAGTGGGCTCTCACAGAGATCTCATTTGAAGCCCTGTTTTTACCTGATACTTTCATAAAAGTACAAACACATGAAGTGAGAGGTATATACACATGATTAAACTTTATTTAAAGCTTGATTAACCTGAAGCAGGATGGAGTCATGACTTAAAACACCAAGCAGGCTTCTAGTTAAGGCTAGCTAAGCGTTAGCATATTACCTTCAAAGTTGCAAAGAAAAGAAGAAACGTAAAATTTGAAGCCTTTATCCAGTTTGCTACGTGGTGTCGTACTGGATGTCCGGACGACCCTCCTTATATCATTAACAGATACTTTAGGCAACTCCAGCAAACACCTTGTAAACTTCATCTCTGCCATCATAACGGTCTACTGTCGCTGTCTAATGTTTTTTTCCGGTAACCGGAAATGCCCAAGCATCCTTACACCAATGCGGAAGTGATGCGTGCATAGAGCCTATTCATCCACAGATAAAATGGTAAACCAAATTCAGGCTTCTTCTTCTTCTTTGGACTTTATATGTCGGTTGGCAACCAACTTTAAGGTGCATTACCACCACCAACTGGACTGGGAGGTGTGGACCTCAGTTCATCTTTCAATCACCCACGTCGGTAGATGCTCCTAAAAACCAATGAGGAGATGGGAGAGGAGAGGACTTGCAGCGGGTCGAGAGTCACAAATAGAACCGAGTTTTATTTTTAGCGCCTGGCCACGTAGACGCTCGCTAACACTGTGGGTGAAATGATTGAATAACGTGTGTGTGTCCATTTATTTAGCAACGAGCGTCCGGCCAGGTTAGCTTGTAATGCTCCGTGCGTTGGCCCGCTTGCTGGCAGCATGTTCGACTGTGCGTCAAGAATTCAGCATAGCAAGTTTGAATGAAGGTCTGGTTATTCACAGGTAAATAGTAGTAATATGCTCTAAACCGCTCTGGTAACAACGAACTTTGCTGCCCTGTTTCCAATCGTCCACATGGCTGGGTGAACCTATTCAAGTAGTAAATACATTTTGAAAATGTAAAAAAAAACGATGTATTATTAGCTAACTAGCTACAGTGCATGCTAACTCAAATGAGCTGCTAACGTAGCTAGCTATCTAGCCGACTTTACATACTGTATAGATAGCTAGCTAAGTGAATTACATTTGACCAGCTACCTAACTTCATATTAGCTAGCTAACTTGATGTATTTATCACTGTAAAAAAATAAAAACTCCCAAATGCATTTGTAGGTAGCTAGCTAATAGCCATGGAGGAGGGTGAAAGGATAGCAGCCCCATCTGTCAAAGTGAGAGAGTAGGCTGTTCTGGAGAGGGCAGGTTCTGTTGGGTAGTTCCAGTCCCTAGAAGTGAGGACGGAGATAACAGTAACATCATATTCAGTGCGGTCTAATTTTAGTATAGTGAAGTCTGTTTCTTGTGAGGTTTTCTGTCCTCAGGTACAGAGAGCTGTGAAAGCCTGTCTGCAGATGAAGAGGTCCCGATGAAGAGCAGTGGTTCTCTGTCGTGGTCCTTGGGGACTCGAAGGGGTTGCACGTTTTTTTGCCTTAGCACTACACAGCTGGTTCAAATGATCAAGCTTCAAGTGGTATTTGTGTGTTCATTTGTGATTCTATCCTTGATATGATCCTGCTATTGTCACGTGCTGCACATGCATCTATCTATCAATGTTATCATGATTTGTTATAAGGGATATGATACTTTAGTAATCCACAATGACCTGGTGATGTAAAAAGTCTAATAATGGCATTATCTTCCATATTCCAGCAGATACCTTGTAACTGGAGATTCCTTCAAAACGATTGCCTCCAGTTACTGTGTAGGGCACTGCAAGGTTGGGTGACCAGGGCCAACTGGGACTGCCTCCTGGGGGAATTCAGGCCTGTGTGTGAAGGCTTCCTGTGTCCTGCATAACTATCATGAGGATGGACGCGAGGACCAGGAGGGGGTCTGCAGCTCGCCACCGTGTGCCAGAGGAGAGGTCTGCTGCTCTGCAGGATGTTACCAGGATGGGGCCAACAACGCAGCATGAGAGGCAATCCGTGTGCGGGAGATCTTCAACTCCTACTTCTTCGAAGGGTGCTGTTCCCTGGCAACACCATAGACTACACTATCACAACCAAAGGCTCGTTCATCCACCTCTGGCCTGCTGGCCCCCCTACCTCTGCGGAAGCACAGTTCCCGCTCCGCCCAGTCAAAACTGTTCGTTGCTCTGGCACCCCAATGGTGGAACAAGCTCCCTCACGACGCCAGGACAGCGGAGTCACTCACCACCTACCGGAGACACTTGAAACCCCACCTCTTTAAGGAACACCTGGGATAGGATAAAGCAATCCTTCTACCCCCCCTTACCCCTCCCCAAAGAAAGAAAGATACTTTTTTTAAAAAAATAATACATATTGTAAAGTGGTTATCCCACTGGCTATAAGGTGAATGCACCAATTTGTAAGTCGCTCTGGATAAGAGCGTCTGCTAAATGTCGTAAATGTAAATGTTTTAAGAGCCATCCACATTGCAATAAGAGTATTCTTCCATTGACTTAGCTTCGTTAACTGCAGTTATTACATTCCCAGTTTCTCTCCTTTTGAGTTCTACTTCTCAGGTGAGGACGTCTGTACAAAAACAAAACAGGCTCTTTTAAGAGTGACCCATATTGAAAACAATTAGACACCCTATAACCCACACCTACACACTCAATCTGATTGATGGATTGTGCAGTAAGCAGGCTCAGGTGTAGAACTGTGGCTCCTTCCACCTCCAAAAGGACAGGCCAGAGGACCAACCATGGAGAATAGTAAGACACTCCATTATTTATATAACTACGCTATATTATTTGTCCTCCTGTGTCTGTGCATGTTTTCCAGTATAAAGTACTCTGCAGCCACTTAGTGTGGACACCAGGTGAGGCCACACACAGAGATTCCTGTTGAACACTGTCTCTTTAACTACCTTATTTTCTCAAAAAGTCTCTCTCCTTCACTTCATCCCTCCCCCCCTTCTCCCTAAATCCTCTAGGTTATATCAGCTGTGTCGGTGAACCCCTCCCGCATCTGAACTGGCTACACAGAGGGCACAGCATGATCAGAGGTGAGAGGTCACTTGGTCGGGTCAACAGGGAGTATTATTAAAGAGATGCTTTACATTGAAATACAGATATAGATGTAGTAGTCCCAGAGATAATGATACAAGGTCAGTTTTGCATTTCACCTCCTGATGATGATGATGATGACTGACAGTGTTAGAATAACATGCCATCTCTCTCTCCATCTGTCTCTCGTCTGCAGGTATGTTTTGATGGGTGCCAACCTCCAGTCCAGTCCATCTCACCCGCTCTTAAGATCACCTTCTGGCCAACTGGGGGCCCAAGGCTGTTAGGAGACACCGCTAGAGACACTATTATGTAATTGTGATGACCTGAGAGAATATTAGGGTAGCACTGTAATTCATTAATCATATGCTGTCTTCCCTAGTAGCACTGTAATTCATTAATCATATGCTGTCTTCCCTAGTAGCACTGTAGTTCATTAATCATATGCTGTCTTCCCCAGTAGCACTGTAATTCATTAATCATATGCTGTCTTCCCTAGTAGCACTGTAATTCATTAATCATATGCTGTCTTCCCCAGTAGCACTGTAATTCATTAATCATATGCTGTCTTCCCCAGTAGCACTGTAGTTCATTAATCATATGCTGTCTTCCCTAGTAGCACTGTAATTCATTAATCATATGCTGTCTTCCCTAGTAGCACTGTAATTCATTAATCATATGCTGTCTTCCCTAGTAGCACTGGAATTCATTAATCATATGCTGTCTTCCCTGCTCCTCTATTCTTACCTCTTTCCTTTCTGTCTTTGACACTCTTTCTTCACACCTCTCTCCCCACCTCCTCTTTCTCACCTCTCTCCCCACCTCCTCTTTCTCACACCTCTCTCCCCACCTCCTCTTTCTCACACCTCTCTCCCCACCCCCTCTTTCTCACACCTCTCTCCCCACCGCCTCTTTCTCACACCTCTCTCCCCACCTCCTCTTCCTCACACCTCTTACGCGTCACGTGTTAGTTTAAGCGTCTGTTTGGTTTATTATTAACATTTACATTTACATTTGAGTCATTTAGCAGACGCTCTTATCCAGAGCGACTTACAGGATTAATTAGGGTTAAGTGCCTTGCTCAAGGGCACATCGACAGATTTTTCACCTAGTCGGCTCGGGGATTAGAACCAGCGACCTTTCGGTTACTGGCACTACGCTCTTAACCACTAAGCTACCTGCCGCTGCCTCTTTTTTTTAAAGAGCTCACCATGAACGCCTTACAAACATTCTTAAAATAAAGTGGTGATCCTAACTGACCTAAGACAGGGAATTTTTACAAACCTCTACATATTCATGATTTTGTAAAAAAATATTTTTCATTGCCAGGGTAATCTAATCAATTTCATTTTTTCGATTTAGCTAAAATAGGCATTTCACCTCAATAGAAAAATGATTAGGCTAGTTGATATCGCAGCCAGCCACCATTACTGTGTAGATATGCCTATTTCTCACATCAATACAGACACAAGGGCTTATTTGTTGGAGGTAGCCCTATTCAGAAATAAGAGGTAACCTAGGTCTCTGTTGGCGTATTCAAACAACTCGGCAATCTCTGACCTCCGCCTTCAGTGCGTTCAAGACAACTGGGAATTCGGGGAAAAACGAGCTCAGACTGGGATTTTGTTGTTGTTGACCGGTCATCCAACTCGGAATTCCCATTCAGAAACTCTGTCATCTTTCAATGACCTGAAAATCACTGATGTCATTATTTGACCTCATTTCCCCCCCTGAGTTCCCAGTTGACCGGTTTAACAAACACAATCAATGTCACCATGCAATCCTTAGGCTATACATTTCTGTGGAGATGTCCTATGTTTAAAAGCAGGGCTCGAATTGAGGGGGTGAGGATATAGGCCTAACCCTTGTTATAGAGAGGTTCAAAAAGCATATGCTACCCCTTGTTTGCTGAGCCTTAGAAAAAACGGTCCAGATTATATAAAGCGATCTATGCTATAACAATAATTCACTCCACGATTATTTCCGCATAGTCTACTAGCCTATCGAAGGTCTTGCTCAGCCTCAACATCACAGGAAAATGTGGTTGGTTTATTAAAAACTCCGCAATATATAATATTAGTGGTAGGCTATGCCTACCGCAAAAGACCAAAACGATAGAATCGGTATGGGTATATGCATAGACCAAACAGTTAATCAGATAACAACGTTCTTATTCAGGACAATCCCATTGAATCCGGCTATTCATTTCAGTGCAGTTGCGTTCTTACGCATATCCTTAGTCTAAACGGAACCGAAAACACCCCCAGCCTGTTTTGATCACAGATCATGATGAAGCCTGAACATTTCAGCCGTTTGTCATTGATTTGGCCCACAATCGCCTACAGATTTGATACACATGAAGACCTATATTTAATCTGGATTTGAAAAACAATAGCCTGACTTTTCCCCACGTCATATTTGTTACCAATTAGGCTAATTTCCACTCCATTCATATGCAAATACATTTGATTCATACACTGGCTTGTCTGGCTGGCATGTTTTCATTTTAAACTGGCCTTCCCTTATCTACACTGAAATAATATTATTTCAGTAGTCCTCTATTATTATTATTTTTTTAAATTCATAGCTCATTAGTGCACCCTTGTGGTTGAATATATACAGTGGGGAGAACAAGTATTTGATACACTGCCGACTTTGCAGGTTTTCCTACTTACAAAGCATGTAGGGGTCTGTAATTTTTATCATATGTACACTTCAACTGTGAGAGATGGAATCTAAAACAAAAATCCAGAAAATCACATTGTATGATTTTTAAGTAATTAATTTGCATTTTATTGCATGACATAAGTATTTCATACATCAGAAAAGCAGAACTTAATATTTGGTACAGAAACCTTTGTTTGCAATTACAGAGATCATACGTTTCCTGTATTACAGTACAATGTAGATATTAATAAAACAAGGTATACCATTAATTTCTTTAAAAAATTAGATACAAAATAATGTATGAATATTTAAAGTATTTGCACACAAACTGTTAGTGGTAAATAAAACTACATATTCCTATCCTATGTTATAATACACATGTTCCTGTGTTTTTAAGGATCTTAATGACAGTACAGACGTATCAACTGTTAGTGGTAAATAAAACTACATATTCCTATCCTACAGTTATAATACACATGTTCCTGTGTTTTTAAGGATCTTAATGACAGTACAGACGTATCAACTGTTAGTGGTAAATAAAACTACATATTCCTATCCCTACAGTTATAATACACATGTTCCTGTGTTTTAAGGATCTTAATGACAGTACAGACGTATCAACTGTTAGTGGTAAATAAAACTACATATTCCTATCCTACAGTTATAATACACATGTTCCTGTGTTTTTAAGGATCTTAATGACAGTACAGACGTATCAACTGTTAGTGGTAAATAAAACTACATATTCCTCTCCTACAGTTATAATACACATGTAAGTATATAACTGTCACGGACTCCTCCTTGCTCGGGCAGGCTTCGGCGTTCGTCGTCCCCGGAGTACTAGCTGCTGCCAATCGATGTTTCGGTGTTTGTCTAGTTCAGTCTTTATTGTTTACACCTGTTCCCCATTATGTTTGATTGTATTCCCTATATATTTACACACATTCAGGTCCGCAGTGTTATAGTGTATTTTGTATGTTATTGTTTGTTGTTTTCTGTGTTGTTTTCAGTAAAGTACATTTCTTAGAGTTCTGTGTCCTGCCTTACTTCTATCCACCGCATTACACTGACACTCGTGACATTCCTGTCCCTAAGACTATTTTTCTGGACTCAGATCAATCAGTGTGATTTTGAAGCAGCCTTCTATATACATTGACATTGTCATTATCCAACATTATCTTCACCAGATCTCAAACCAGCCTTCTACATTAACCACATTATACTGTCATTATACAACATTATCTTCACCAGATCTCAAACCAGCCTTCTACATTGACCACATTATACTGTCATTATACAACATTATCTTCACCAGATCTCAAACCTCTTGTCTGTCAGGAAGGGTCTTCTGTCCTGGATTCTGTTGTTGAAGAGTCTGTAGAGAAGAACATTACTATTATTAATCATTATTAGAACATTAGACAACAGATCTCCATCCTCCAACAGTTGCTCCCAGCAACAGACACACCCATATGATCTCTCACACACATGCTCTGCTCACCGTCACACACACCCTTACCGTACGGTGTGTATTGAAGTGTTGGTGGAGACCAGTTGGAGTATTCTGTCAGTCAGAGCATCAGTGATGTCATTGTGACTCAGGCTACAACAGAGAGAGCGAGAGAGACAGAGAGAGAGAGACAGAGAGAGAGAGACAGAGAGAGAGAGAGAGAGCGACAGAGAGAGAGAGAGAGACAGAGAGACAGAGACAGAGAGACAGAGACAGAGACAGAGACAGAGAGAGAGAGAGAGAGAGAGAGAGTGAGAGAGACAGAACACGAGTGTTCAGACATTTGTCATGTAGTCACACAAACCCACACACACCCACACCCACACACACACAGTGAAAGCCACTCACTCCAGGACTTGTACTTTGTGCAGGTGTGTGATCAGGGGCTGTAGGTGGTGGTCTGTGAGTTGACAGTGGCTGAGGTCCAGTTCTGACAGCCCCTCTGAGTGTTCCAGAACCAGGGCCAGAGATCCACAGGCCTTCTGGTCCAGCCTGGTCTCACTGAGGTCCAACTCTCCATCCAGGGCTCTGCACAGGGACTCTGCGTGCCTCAGCACCCCCTCTTCAATCCCCTCACACACAAGGTCCAGCAGCTGACGTAGCAGAGCTTTGCTGGGGCTGACAGGACAAGAGGCAGAGATAACATTATGACACAGAGTAGGTCTAACTCCCTACTGATGAACTAGTTGGTTAAATGTTTGTCTTTGTGTGTCTAACCTCAGCTTGACAATATGCAGGATGGGGAAGCTAGCTCCCTCAGTGCTCTGTCCTCCACCTCACAGTCTCTTAGGATGATCTGCACCTGGTTCTGGACCAGCTGGGTACTGTGTTGGTTCTGCTTCAGAACAGAGTGGATGGCCCTGCAGTGGTCAGTGGTCAGACACAGAGCCTCCCTCCTGGTCCTGAGCTGACAGGTCCACAGAGGAGGAGCAGGAGAAGTCCAGCCTGTAGTGCAGAGACCTGAGCAGCCATACTGCTGTTGGTGGTGGTGGTGGTGGTGCCCCCTGCTGGATCTGAGAGGCAGCACAGCACTGGAGGAAACTCAGCAGTAACCTCCTGTCAACACTACAGAGAGAGAGAGAGAGAGAGAGAGAGAGAGAGAGAGAGAGAGAGAGAGAGAGAGAGAGAGAGAGAGAGAGAGAGAGAGAGAGAGAGAGAGAGCAGAGAGAGAAAGAGAGAGACAGAGAGAGAGACAGAAAGAGAGAGACAGAGAGAGAGACAGAGAGAGATAGAGAGAGACAGAGAGAGATAGAGACAGAGAGAGACAGAGACAGAGAGAGACAGAGACAGAGACAGAGACAGAGACAGAGAGAGAGAGAGAGAGAGAGAGAGAGAGAGAGAGAGAGAGAGAGAGAGACAGACAGACAGACATAGACTTATTTAAACACCATCACACATTAAAACACTGATAAACACACTACAACTCTGTTTGTCATGTCAACTCCCCGGCGTTCCCCTTCAATTCCACCCCTAGGTGAGGTTAAGGTTTAGTGCATTAGACTAAGGTTAGGGTTAGTGGTTAAATCAGTCAGAAAATGACAAGCTTCATATCAATTCTAGCAGGGTTAAAGAGAGCCAACTAAACCTGAGTTGGGAGACTCTGTCCAGAAGAGGCAGGATGCTCTCTATCTCCCCCGGTGGTATGGAGGTCCACAGCAGGTTGACTTTGACTTGGTGGCAGTGCTGCAGGATAAAACCCAGAGCAGTACAGTCCACTCTGTCCAGCTCTCTGCTGTTCAGGTTGATCCAATGGTCTGAAGACCTCAACAAACTGGACACACAGTCACTGGCTCTGCTGTCATAGATCTGTCTGATGGTGGACTTTACAAAGCTGGAACTGGACCTGAACAAACATGGAGAATGGATTGTTGTGGTTATGTCAAGGTTTCATAAAGGATAACTCACATAGCAACAACTGGCTGGATAGGACATTAATAATGAAAGTCTATAAATATTGAATAAAGATCTCTCACCTCTTGAATTAAACCCTAATGATATTACAGAGGATCACTCAGAACAACATGTCACTGGATATAAATAGTTATGTTCTTCTTTCTAGAAAGTCTGAATAGAGAAAAAAGTTCTCCCACCTCTTGAATATAACCCTTCCCAGAAAGGGGAGAAGATCTGAGATGTTCTTCTCTAGGAGCCTGTTCTTCCTGAGGTCCACAGTGATGTTGTGGGTTGAATGCTGCAGCAGAGAGAGAAGCACTTCCAGGTCCAGCCTGCAGGAGGTCAGGTCTCCACCAACCTTCTCCAGGAACCACTGAGTCAAGTCCTTGTCCTGAGCTTCATACACAACTACAGTCAGCTGCTGCAGAGTGTCTGAGTTCAGTCTAGGAGGTTGGAACATAAAGGCAGTCAGAAATATCAAGAAAAACACATGAATGAAGTTCCTATTTCTACTTCTAAAAAACATCAGCTTCAGACTGACCTGAGAGAGAGAGGTCCCTGGTGACACAGCAGTGTGATGAGAGAGTGACCCTGGATCCAGAAGTCAGTCAGGTCCAGACACTGAACCCTCCAGAGTCTCAGCAGGGATGCCACACTACTCAGAGCCCTGGATAACACTCTCTCTGGTGGCTGGTTGCTCTTTAGGACCAGGGAGAGCTCTGGGACAGTCAGTGGAGTAGCACCTCTCCCTGTCCTCCTAACCAGTCTGGACAGTTTCACTGCCATGCCCACATTCAGCCTGGAATGAAAAGACAAAACTCAAGTCACTTTAAACAGAGAAACCTTGTCAGATAAAATGCTCAATAGGAAGATAAACTATTCAATAGACCTGTAAAATCTGTCTAACTGAACATACCTGAGCTTGTGTAGCTTTGACTCATGTCTCACAATAAGTAAGGCTCCTTGGAGAGAGATCTTGCTGGGGGTAAGAGTGAGGTCCACTCTGGAGGCACAGAGACCAAGGACTCTCCCCACAGACCTGCAGGTTTTCCTGGGTAACTCTCCTCCCAGTGACAGGGTGGAGCCCAAGGCCTGGAGGAGAGAGGCCAACTGCTGGTCCTCCTCTCTGGACCTCACAGGGACGGACTCACACACCCTCTGGAAGAACCTGTCATCATCACAGCTGAAACAGCAGAACATGGGGGGACATGAAATCAGACTTTTAGGAGACAGTCCAAAAGTATTGGGACAGTGACACATTTGTTGTTGTTTTGGCTCTGTACTCCAGCACTTTGACATGATACAATGACTATGAGGTTAAAGTTACAGCAATGTTTGTACATACAGTGCCTTGCATTAGTATTCAATCCCCTTACATACTTTTTATTGTGTTACAACCTGGAATTAAAATGGAATCAATTAGAATGTTTTTGTCAAGAAATTACTCAAAATACTCTGTAATGTCAAAGTGGAAGAACAACATTTGTTAAAGATTAATGAAATATAAAACACTAATATACCTTTATTAGATTAGGTATTCTGAGTATAAACTTTCAGGTTTCATGTTACAAAACGTCTCAAAGATAAAATTCACAAGATTTCTAAAAGACACATTTCTAGCATCACAAAATTTAAGAAAAATTCACAATATCTGTGTGACATTTAGTAATACAACATTTGTTATGTCAAGAAATCTGAGTATAAATGTTACCAGATTCACCAACAGTTTCATATTACAATGTTTCTACAAGACAATAATCACTAGCATCACATAATCACTAACCACCACACATGTTCAGACTCACCTCAGCTGTGAGATGTAGGGCAGACACTGAAGGAAACTCCTCACTTCACTCTCTTCATCTGACCAGCCCTTCAGCTCTACTGGTTTCTTCTCTGGTTGGAGTTTCAGCACTTCTAGGAGGAGGGAGGCCTTTCTCTCTGAGAGGTCTATGGACCAGACTGCAGGAGCTGACTGGTAAACTGGCTGTAATGCTGGAAGGACACTCCTGCCTGTTTGAGTCTCATAGTCCTTCACATGTGAGTACAGATCCAGCAGGAAATCACTCTCTCTAAATGGATCATAACCATCATCATCATCATCATCATCATCATATGTGTATCTGCACATGGAGGATAATGTCTTTAAGATATTTTCTCCTGTCTCTGTATCATACTCAGCTGCAGCAACACTGAGTTTAGACAGAAATGGCCAGGCCTCTTCATCACAACCAAAAAACAACCTGAATGAGAAGACAGAGAAACATTGTTACTACATGATATCCTAGATTCTCTGGTTAAGTCATGCAGAGGAATCACCCACAGACAAATAATAATGTTTACATGGCAGAATGGCAAATAAAGACTAATGGAGTGATTTGGATGAAAATATGTCTTATTAACAAGATAAATAGCTGGTACAATATGACACATCTCTGGAAAAAAAAACACTCACCTCAGCTGTGAGATGTAGGGCAGACACTGAAGGAAACTCCTCACTTCACTCTCTTCATCTGACCAGCCCTTCAGCTCTACTGGTTTCTTCTCTGGTTGGAGTTTCAGCACTTCTAGGAGGAGGGAGGCCTTTCTCTCTGAGAGGTCTATGAACCAGACTGCAGGAGCTGACTGGTAAACTGGCTGTAATGCTGGAAGGACACTCCTGCCTGTTTGAGTCTCATAGTCCTTCACATGTGTGTACAGATCCAGCAGGAAATCACATTGATATTCCTTATTCTCATAATCATCATCATCTTCATCATCACAGAAGGGGAAAGTGCTGTAAGTCCACACTGATGATATCAGCTTCAGTGTCTTCTCTCCTGTCTGCTCCTCCCACTCTGCTGCTTGAGACAGGAGATCCACCAGGAACTTGATCTGCTTTGAGTGTTCAGGCCAGAATGGATAGAAACTGCAACAAGGACAGTAACAGCTGATTCAGACATGGATGAACACATGAAACAAGTCATAGCTAAAGATATAAGAAGTAGTTATACATTTACATAATGTGCTTTGATTATATGTAAAAGTATTTAATTTTAGAGACATTCACATGATGTATGTGTGACATTTAGTAATGCAACATTTGTTATGTCAGGAAATCTGAGTATAAATGTTACCAGATTCACCAACACTTGAAGTTTTATAATACAATGTTTCTACAAGACAATAATCACTAGCATCACATAATCACTAACCACCACCCATGTTCAGACTCACCTCAGCTGTGAGATGTAGGGCAGACACTGAAGGAAACTCCTCACTTCACTCTCTTCATCTGACCAGTACTCCAGCTCTACTGGTTTCTTCTCTGGTTGGAGTTTCAGCACTTCTAGGAGGAGGGAGGCCTTTCTCTCTGAGAGGTCGATGGACCAGACTGCAGGAGCTGACTGGTAAACTGGCTGTAATGCTGGAAGGACACTCCTGCCTGTTTGAGTCTCATAGTCCTTCACATGTGAGTACAGATCCAGCAGGAAATCACTCTGTTTAGAATTGTCTCCACTGAGAAAAGGAAAGGTGCTGTAAGTCCACATTGATGATACCAGCTTCAGTGTCTTCTCTCCTGTCTGCTCCTCCCACTCTGCTGCTTGAGACAGGAGATCCACCAGGAACTTGATCCGCTTTGAGTTTTCAGGAAACCATGGATGGAAACTGCAACAAGGATAGTAACAACTGATCCAGACAATCTGACACTGATGTGATGTGTACAAAATCAATTTAACTAGAAAATAAAAAAACTCTGATATTAGCTGATACTGAACTGAGGATAAACAAGGGACAAAATTAACTTGTTGAAACATGTAGATATTATTAGAGTATTATTATATCATAAACATGAGAAAACTACAAGAGAAAACATTTATATGAAAACCCACTCACCTCAGCTGTGAGATGTAGGGCAGACACTGAAGGAAACTCCTCACTTCACTCTCTTCATCTGACCAGTCCTTCAGCTCTACTGGTTTCTTCTCTGGTTGGAGTTTCAGCACTTCTAGGAGGAGGGAGGCCTTTCTCTCTGAGAGGTCTATGGACCAGACTGCAGGAGGTGACTGGTAAACTGTCTGTAATGCTGGAAGGACACTCCTGCCTGTTTGAGTCTCATAGTCCTTCACATGTGAGTACAGATCCAGCAGGAAATCACATTGGTATTCCTTATTCTCATAATAATCATCATCATCACTGAAGGGGAAAGTGCTGTAAGTCCACATTGATGATACCAGCTTCAGTGTCTTCTCTCCTGTCTGCTCCTCCCACTCTGCTGCTTGAGACAGGAGATCCACCAGGAACTTGATCTGCTTTGAGGGATCAGACCTCCATGGATAGAAACTGCAACAAGGACAGTAACAGCTGATTCAAACATGGATGAACACATGAAACCAGTTATAGCTAAAGATATATGAAGTAGTTATATATTTACATAATGTGCTTTGATTATATGTAAAAGTATTTAATTTTAGAGACATTCACATGATGTGTGTGTGACATTTAGTAATGCAACATTTGTTATGTCAGGAAATCAGGGGATAAATGTTACCAGATTCACCAGCACTTGAAGTTGTATATTACAATGTTTCTACAAGACAATAATCACTAGCATCACATAATCACTAACCACCACACATGTTCAGACTCACCTCAGCTGTGAGATGTAGGGCAGACACTGAAGGAAACTCCTCACTTCACTCTCTTCATCTGACCAGCCCTTCAGCTTTACTGGTTTCCTCTCTGGTTGGAGTTTCAGCACTTCTAGGAGGAGGGAGGCCTTTCTCTTTGAGAGGTCTATGGACCAGACTGCAGGACTGGCTGGCTGGTAAACTGGCTGTAATGCTGGAAGGACACTCCTGCCTGTTTGAGTCTCATAGTCCTTCACATGTGAGTACAGATCCAGCAGGAAATCCCATTTCTGATAGTGATATACTTCAGACATTGACAACAGTTTCTCTACAGTTGTTTGTATGGTTCCTCTCTCATGGAGAGCTGCTTGAAGACACAGATTCAGTAGGAATATCTTCTCTCTCTTTGTCCTCTCTTCAGGGGATCTTCTCTGATCCTGTGGTGGAGGAAAACTGCAAGAACAGTTAAACAACAAATAGATGAATATGTGAGAGATATGATATGCATTTGTGATGGTCACATAATGGCAGTTAAAATACAATGACTATCTTTCTAAACTCATCATTCATTCAACTGTTCCTTAAAATCCTGACCACGAAGTAAGATTGCATCTTTTTAAACAGTATGTGTATGTTTAGTATATTAAGTTAATGCAGAAAGCTACAAACTTCCTCTCTAAAGGGAAATGCAGGGACAAACAACTACAATCTCTGAACTGTACGGATCCAACTCACCTCAGCTGTGAGATGTAGGGCAGACACTGAAGGAAACTCCTCACTTCACTCTCTTCATCTGACCAGCCCTTCAGCTCTACTGGTTTCTTCTCTGGTTGGAGTTTCAGCACTTCTAGGAGGAGGGAGGCCTTTCTCTCTGAGAGGTCGATGGACCAGACTGCAGGAGCTGACTGGTAAACTGGCTGTAATGCTGGAAGGACACTCCTGCCTGTTTGAGTCTCATAGTCCTTCACATGTGAGTACAGATCCAGCAGGAAATCCCATTTATGATAGTGATATACTTTAGACAGTGACAACAGTTTCTCTACAGTTGTTTGAATGTTTCCTCTCTCATGCAGAGCTGCTTGAAGACACAGATTCAGTAGGAATGTCTTCTCTCTCTTTATCCTCTCTTTAGGGGATCTTCTCTGATCCTGTGGTGGAGGAAAACTGCAAGAACAGTTAAACAACAAATAGATGAATATGTGAGAGATATTTGAATTTCTGATGGTCACATTATGGTGGGTAAAATACAATGACTATATTTCTAAACTCATCATCCACTTAAATTGTTTCTCAAAATCCTGACTACAAAGAACGCATATTTTCCAAACAGTATGTGTATGTTTAGTTTATTAAGTTACTGCAGAAAGCTACAAACTTCCTCTCTAAAGGGAAATACATGGACAGACAACTACTGTCACGATCGCTTAAGGAGGGAGACCAATGCGCAGCGTTGAAGGTGAACATATTTTATTACTATCAATGATCACACGATCAAAAACACAAACGAAAACGTGACGTCTACGGTTTCACACCAACCGAAATGAACAAGAAACCACAAACACAACGTGAAAGACAGATAGTTAAATATGGCTCCCAATCAGAGACAACGAGCCAACAGCTGACACTCGTTACCTCTGATTGGGAGTCACTCAAACAAAGAAATACAATAACCTAGAACCCACAACAAAAACATAGAAACTAACACCCTGGCTCAACATATGAGAGTCCCCCGAGCCAGGGCGTGACAGTACCCCCCCCTAAAGGCGCGGACTCCGACCGCGCCAACGAAACACAACAGGGGAGGGACCGGGTGGGCACTCCGCCTAGGCGGCGGATCCGGCTCTAGTGGAACAGGCACGTGCCGTGCCGAACCGACGACGCACACCACTGGCTTGGTGTGGGGAACAGGCACGGGCCTGACAGGGCTGACGAAACGCCCCACAGACTTGGTGCTGGGAGCAGGAGTGGGCCGGACTGGGCTGGCGACGCGCACCACAGACCTGGTGCGGAGAGCAGGAACGGGCAGAGCCGGGCTGACGAGACGCACCACAGACTTGATGCGGGGAGCAGGAATGGGCCGGACTGGGCTGGCGACGCGCACCACAGACCTGGTGCGGAGAGCAGGAACGGGCAGAGCCGGGCTGACGAGACGCACCACCGACTTGATGCGGGGAGCAGGACTGGGCCGGACTGGGCTGGCGACGCGCACCACAGACCTGGTGCGGAGAGCAGGAACGGGCAGAGCCGGAGCTGACGAGACGCACCACAGGCTTGATGCGGGGAGCAGGAATGGGCCGGACTGGGCTGGCGACGCGCACCGCAGGTTCGGTGCGGGGAGCAGGAATAGACCGGACCGTACTGGGGACACACACCACTGGCTCTACACCGGGATCTGGAACGGGCCGGACCGGACTGGCAACACACGCCAGTACCTCTCGCCGTGCCTCCACACCTTCCATCCCTTCTTCTACCAGTGGCCCCCGTAACCCGGCGGCCTTCTCCGGCAACCCACTGGACCGCTCCATCGCGGCCTCCTGCTGGTCCGCCGTCGTGAGCCCCCCCCTAAAAATTTCCGGGGCGTCTCCCCTACCCGTGGACCACGTCTCCATATCCCTCGCCAGCTTCTCGCCCTTCTGCCATAATGTCAAGCCCTTGTCTACCTCCCTCGGCTTGACCCAGTCCAGGAGGCGAAGGAGATCTGTGAAGGATCTCCCCGGCGATGGCTCCTGCACACGCTGCTTGGTCCCATCTTGGTGGTTTCTTCTGTCACGATCGCTTAAGGAGGGAGACCAATGCGCAGCGTTGAAGGTGAACATATTTTATTACTATCAATGATCACACGATCAAAAACACAAACGAAAACGTGACGTCTACGGTTTCACACCAACCGAAATGAACAAGAAACCACAAACACAACGTGAAAGACAGATAGTTAAATATGGCTCCCAATCAGAGACAACGAGCCAACAGCTGACACTCGTTACCTCTGATTGGGAGTCACTCAAACAAAGAAATACAATAACCTAGAACCCACAACAAAAACATAGAAACTAACACCCTGGCTCAACATATGAGAGTCCCCCGAGCCAGGGCGTGACAACTACAATCTCTGAACTGTACTGATCCAACTCACCTCAGCTGTGAGATGTAGGGCAGACTCTGAAGGAAACTCCTCACTTCACTCTCTTCATCTGACCAGCCCTTCAGCTCTACTGGTTTCTTCTCTGGTTGGAGTTTCAGCACTTCTATGAGGAGGGAGGCCTTTCTCTTTGAGAGGTCTATGAACCAGACTGCAGGAGCTGACTGGTAAACTGGCTGTAATGCTGGAAGGACACTCCTGCCTGTTTGAGTCTCATAGTTCTTCACATGTGCGTACAGATCCAGCAGGAAATCACATTTCTGACTGTGATATACTTCAGACATTGACAACAGTTTCTCTACAGTTGTTTGTATGGTTCCTCTCTCATGGAGAGCTGCTTGAAGACACAGATTCAGTAGGAATATCTTCTCCCTCCTTGTCCTCTCTATATTATCCTTCAGTAGAGGAAATCTGAACAAACAGTTTAAAACACAGATGATATACAGGTGAGTGATGAGGACTGATATGAGTAACAGGGTTGGGGAACTGAAAACCAATAGCACTTTATGACTCCATCTTTCTATAACAATACAACTATGAATTGGAATTTTGTTCAATTTCAATTCCTACTGAATTAGAGTTTCTACAGCATCTTCATATGTTCATGTATTAAAAAGATAAAGACGATGTAAAAACAGAAATACTATCTCCACCAGTTCAATGACATATGGACTCTTGTTGGATAAACTCCCTCACCTCAGCTGTGAGATGTAGGGCAGACACTGAAGGAAACTCCTCACTTCACTCTCTTCATCTGACCAGTCCTTCAGCTCTACTGGTTTCTTCTCTGGTTGGAGTTTCAGCACTTCTAGGAGGAGGGAGGCCTTTCTCTTTGAGAGGTCTATGGACCAGACTGCAGGAGCTGACTGGTAAAGTGGTTTCAATGATGGAAGGACACTCCTGGCTGTTTGATTCCTATTGTACTTCACATGTGAGTACAGATCCAACAGGATGTCATATCTCTCAGTTTGATACACAGAGAACAGTGACAGCAGTGTGTTCACAGCTCTCTGGAAAGTTTCTCTGTGATCTAGTGCTGCTTGTAGACACAAATCTAGTAGGACTGCTTTCTCTTCTGTCTCCAGTCTTTCAGGGGATCCTCTCTGATGTTCTAGTGGGGTAAACCTGTGACCCATAAAACATAAGAATGTCTATGTTCAGATCGAAGCAGGGAGAATGTGACTGCTGCCTCTTTTACAGACTGAATACTGTTGTCATCATGTCTATCTTGTTGTGTTGTTGCAATGTCTTGTTTGTCTGTCTTAGCCTTTTGATAGGTTGTCATTGGAAATAAGAACAATATGTTCTCAACTGACTTAAATAAATGAATAGTCACAAAGACATTGAGTAAATATATATTGGCTGTGGAAACACTCACCTGAGTTTGTTGATATGTGATAAACAGTCTAAAATGGTTTTGCTGAGAGCTTCACTGAGAAGAGTTCTCTGACCCCAGTGTAGACAGAGATGAACCCTCTCTAGACTCTGCTTCATCACTTCTTCTGCTCTCTCAAACACTCGTCTTTCACCCTGGACTGGAAGGTGCAACTCATTTCCACAGAGACCAAGTAAGCTGGTGAAGTCCATCTCTGCCACACTGCTCAGCAAATTTGTCCAGAGTTGACACAGCATTGAGGGGTCAGATGAATCACCAGAGGAGGGCCTTTAAAAGAGAGTAGATTATAAATTAAATTATACAGATTATTTCAAAGTAGCATGACACAGAAGTGTTTATAACTAAGTATCTGAATGGAAGAGAATATAATATATATTTTTATAAAGATCAGTTGCTTCATCACAATTTATCTTTCTTTGACTGGTTAATTGTCAATAAACGTGTGAATTAGATAATACAAATATTACCCAAGATGTCTGACATTCTTCAGAGAGCCCAGTATCAGCCTTACTCCTTGGTCTGACACTTTGCAGTCGTTCAGGTCCAAGCCAACCTTTCTCTCTGCAGACTGACTGGTCACATAAGAGACTGCTAAGCACTGATGAGGATCAAGATGTTCTCCACTCAGGTCTAGATGATAGTCCAGTTTGTCCAGGAGAAGGAGACAGGCCTCAGTAGACTGATGTTCATACAAGCACTGACACAAAAACAGAAGATATTCTGCATGATTTCGGTTTATTTGAGATGGAAGAAATGTGTTCACCACTTCCTTGAAGAACCAATCTGACGTCTTCTTGATCTGTTGATCTGGAACTAGACCGTTTACCAATCTAATATTCCTCTCATTCAGAAGCCCACACAGGAAAGGAATCAAGTGTTTTGTGTGTTTCCATTCTTCAGTCTGGCACTTCTCTAGAACCGCTCTGATTTGATCTGGATTCTGTAAGAGCCAAAGGGCACCAAAGAACTCCTGCATTGTGTAGTGGAGAAATGCACAGTAAGTGTCTGACGCTGTGGGTGCAACCTTAACCATAAGTGCTCCCAAGAACGCAAAATGGACACCGCTTCCTTCACAACTCAGTGTTGTCAAGTTCATGTTTTTTTCATTTGTTGCATCAAAAGCAATTTCTGCCAAAGACAATATTTTCTCTCTGTTTTCTTTGAGATAATTGTCGGTATCCTTAAGTCGTTTGCCACTGTGTTGTTTGATGCACTGACGGAGGATGTTGCTGTACATTTCAGTTATAGTGCATGTCTGTTTAGAAGCCTTTGAGGTAGGGAAATAAATGCAGGTAACCACCATCAGTGCATACATTGGGACATGGCACAGACTGAACAACTCTAGGTTGTTTAACACACTGCTCAAGGAGTCAGGATCAGCACTCAGCATCTCTGTTAAGTAAGCCCTGATGGATTCATCACTGAACCCTTTCACCTCCACTCTGAACCAGTCTGCGGGCCAGTCTGTCAGGAAGTCTTCAGATTGATCTGGTCTGCATGTGGTCACAATCTTTGCATCAGGGAGGAGGTTCTCCATAAGTTCCTTTACTACCGACAGAGAGGAGAGGTCTGTGATTCCATCAAATATGATGACAACGTTTTCAGAGTTCTCCTTAATATCCTGTAACACTTCTTCTTTACTTTTTTTGGGCTCACTGTACATGTTAAAGAGAAGGTCCTCCAGGCTCATGGGTTTTCTGTGTGAAATGTCTCTCACGTCAAAATAAAACATGTAATCTAGTTCTCTGTGATCTTTCTCTGCCCAGAGGTTCAACATTTGATGGGCGACTGTTGTTTTTCCAATTCCAGGTTTTCCAAAAAGGAGGATTTTTTTCTCATGTGTTCTAAGCAGGTCAGCAGGAGATGTTTCCTGTTTGGCCATGGGGATGAAGCTCTTCAGCTTTTTAGGGCGATCTTTCTTGCATCTTTTGCTCTTCACTTTAATTTTGGAGAGAGATGAATGCACATCTGTATCTAACACAAGAGGGGTGTAAGATAAAGTCCACTCATTTCTACATGTCTCTGGTAGGAGACTACAGCTTTGTTTCCATGCACTATTTGTGATCTTCCGTGCTTTACATTTCAGCTGTGTCTGATATCCGTGACAGGGTTTTGAACCTAAAATAAGGGTATTAAGGGAAGAGAGAGTAAATGCACTGTGCAAACAAATCAAAGCCAATCTAAAGGACTAGAGAAAATCAGGACAGAAAGTTACAAGGATACACTAGTAGATCTTTGTAGATTGAAGGTGCTCTTTTGGGGCTAAATGGTCATCAAAAACAAGAAGAACCAAGGGGCACTAAAGACAAAGTTAAAATGCCTGTATAATGATGGCATGTTCAATAGAACAATATGTATAGAAACGGATGCTTTTCAACGTAGCCTTCATCAGGGAGGACAATGACAAATCTCTATTGAACACGCCATCATAATAAAGGCATTTTTACTTCATGAAGAGTGCATTGGTCGCACTTATTTTTGATGAACAATCTAAAAAGGTACATTAACCCCTTTCAATGTGCGCTTCAGATAGCTTCGCCAGCACCATGGAACCAAAGGAATAGTGCCTAAAGTACAAACCCTGTCTATGGAGCGCGCACAGTAAGCTAATTGTATACTATATAGTGTATACTAAGAGGATACCATACGATCACTTACCAACAAGGTAGTCTGTCATCTCTGGGTCTTCCTTAAAGGGGAAACAGCTGATCCATTGCTGTAAGTCAGCGTCGTCTAAGGTCCTCTTCCTTGTGATGTATAGAATCGTCAGCAACTCATAGCATGCAGCCTCTCCTTTGGCCGAGACCCAGTCCAGTATTTTTCTGGTTTGGTCAAAACGGTCAACTTCAGCCTGAATTTTACTGACTTCCTCCCCGTGAAGAACCTTGCGCTGGAACAGGTTTTCCACAATGAGGGGAAGATTCTGGAGCTTTCCAATGAGACGTAGCCTTCCATTTGTAATGTACTCTAAAGCAGATTGTCTTGCAGAAGCCATGTCCCAGGTTGTTTCTGCAGCATCACTGGTATGTTTCAACACGTAGGATCTCTGGAAGACGAAAGTACATAGTCAGTTAATAGTAGAACAGTCAAATAATGATTAGGTTTAACTTTTTAGCCCATGTAAACAAAACATACACCAACTAAATGTGAATGTATCTATTACAATGGCGTAAAACAAGAATATAAACTCTGCAAAAAAAGAGACCCTGTCTTTCAAAGATAATTCATAGAAATCCAAATAACTTCACAGATCTTCATTGTAAAGGGTTTAAACACTGTTTCCCATGCTTGTTCAATGAACCATAAACAATTAATGAACATGCACCTGTGAAACGGTCGTTAAGAGAATAACATCTTACAGACGGTAGGCAATTAAAGTCACAGTTATCTAAACTTAGGACACTAAAGAGGCCTTTCTACTGACTCTGAAAAACACCAAAAGAAAGATGCCCAGGGTCCTTGCTCATCTGCATGAACGTGCCTTAGGCATGCTGCAAGGAGGCATGAGGACTGCAGATGTGGCCAGGGCAATACATTGCAATGTCCGTACTGTGAGACGCCTAAGACAGCGCTACAGGGAGACAGGACGGACAGCTGATCGTCCTCGCAGTGGCAGACCACGTGTAACAACACCTGCACAGGATCGGTACAGCCGAACATCACACCTGCGGGACAGGTACAGGATGGCAACAACAACTGCCCGAGTTACACCAGGAACACACAATCCTTCCATCAGTGCTCAGACTGTCCGCAATAGGCTGAGAGAGGCTGGACTGAGGGCTTGTAGGCCTGTTGTAAGGAAGGTCCTCCACCAGACATCACCGGCAACAACGTCGCCTAGGGGCACAAACACACCGTCTCTGCCCGGGGGGGGGGGTACTGTCACGGATTCTGCCTCGGCGTTCGTCGTTCTAGCTGCTGCCGCTCTATGTTATATGTTTCTATGTTCATTTGATTGTTGTCTGTTGTCCTCCCTATTTAACCTGTTCCCCATTATGTTAGTTTGTCCTCCCTATTTAACCTGTTCCCCATTATGTTAGTTTGTCCTCCCTATTTAACCTGTTCCCCATTATGTTAGTTTGTCTTCCCCATTTAACCTGTTCCCCATTATGTTAGTTTGTCCTCCCTATTTAACCTGTTCCCCATTATGTTAGTTTGTCCTCCCTATTTAACCTGTTCCCCATTATGTTAGTTTGTCCTCCCTATTTAACCTGTTCCCCATTATGTTAGTTTGTCCTCCCTATTTAACCTGTTCCCCATTATGTTAGTTTGTCCTCCCTATTTAACCTGTTCCCCATTATGTTAGTTTGTCCTCCCTATTTAACCTGTTCCCCATTATGTTAGTTTGTCTTCCCCATTTAACCTGTTCCCCATTATGTTAGTTTGTCCTCCCTATTTAACCTGTTCCCCATTATGTTAGTTTGTCCTCCCTATTTAACCTGTTCCCCATTATGTTAGTTTGTCCTCCCTATTTAACCTGTTCCCAATTATGTTAGTTTGTCCTCCCTATTTAACCTGTTCCCCATTATGTTAGTTTGTCCTCCCTATTTAACCTGTTCCCCATTATGTTAGTTTGTCCTCCCTATTTAACCTGTTCCCCATTATGTTAGTTTGTCCTCCCTATTTAACCTGTTCCCCATTATGTTAGTTTGTCCTCCCTATTTAACCTGTTCCCCATTATGTTAGTTTGTCCTCCCTATTTAACCTGTTCCCCATTATGTTAGTTTGTCCTCCCTATTTAACCTGTTCCCCATTATGTTAGTTTGTCCTCCCTATTTAACCTGTTCCCCATTATGTTAGTTTGTCCTCCCTATTTAACCTGTTCCCCATTATGTTAGTTTGTCCTCCCTGTTTAACCTGTTCCCCCATTATGTTAGTTTGTCCTCCCTATTTAACCTGTTCCCCATTATGTTAGTTTGTCCTCCCTATTTAACCTGTTCCCCATTATGTTAGTTTGTCCTCCCTATTTAACCTGTTCCCCATTATGTTAGTTTGTCCTCCCTATTTAACCTGTTCCCCATTGTGTTAGTTTGTCCTCCCTATTTAACCTGTTCCCCATTATGTTAGTTTGTCCTCCCTATTTAACCTGTTCCCATTATGTTAGTTTGTCCTCCCTATTTAACCTGTTCCCCATTATGTTAGTTTGTCCTCCCTATTTAACCTGTTCCCCATTATGTTAGTTTGTCCTCCCTATTTAACCTGTTCCCCATTATGTTAGTTTGTCCTCCTATTTAACCTGTTCCCCATTATGTTAGTTTGTCCTCCCTATTTAACCTGTTCCCCATTATGTTAGTTTGTCCTCCCTATTTAACCTGTTCCCCATTATGTTAGTTTGTCCTCCCTATTTAACCTGTTCCCCATTATGTTAGTTTGTCCTCCCTATTTAACCTGTTCCCCATTATGTTAGTTTGTCCTCCCTATTTAACCTGTTCCCCATTATGCTAGTTTGTCCTCCCTATTTAACCTGTTCCCCATTATGTTAGTTTGTCCTCCCTATTTAACCTGTTCCCCATTATGTTAGTTTGTCCTCCCTATTTAACCTGTTCCCCATTATGTTAGTTTGTCCTCCCTATTTAACCTGTTCCCCATTATGTTAGTTTGTCCTCCCTATTTAACCTGTTCCCCATTATGTTAGTTTGTCCTCCCTATTTAACCTGTTCCCCATTATGTTAGTTTGTCCTCCCTATTTAACCTGTTCCCCATTATGTTAGTTTGTCCTCCCTATTTAACCTGTTCCCCATTATGTTAGTTTGTCCTCCCTATTTAACCTGTTCCCCATTATGTTAGTTTGTCCTTCCTATTTAACCTGTTCCCCATTATGTTAGTTTGTCCTCCCTATTTAACCTGTTCCCCATTATGTTAGTTTGTCCTCCCTATTTAACCTGTTCCCCATTATGTTAGTTTGTCCTCCCTATTTAACCTGTTCCCCATTATGTTAGTTTGTCCTCCCTATTTAACCTGTTCCCCATTATGTTAGTTTTGTCAGGTGGCTGATGTGGATGTAGTGTAGGAATCAAGCGCAGGACACAGAAGCTTCGTCCAACCAGACTTTACTAGACGACAAAAATAACAAAATGGGCCTCAACAAACCCGGAGGCGAACGATTACGCAGCAGTGCGTAAAAAAAAAAAATACTGATAGCGCACGAAAACAGTGCGACGGTCCTAAACAAGCAATAGGCAAAAGGACAGCACCAAAAGACAGGCGGAACAATTACACACCACTAACAAACGAGAAACTTATAGGATACATAATTAACACTAAAAGGAAACAGGTGTACAAAGAAGACAAAACCAAACAAACATCGATAACATACAACGGTGGTAGCTAGTACTCCGGGGACGATGACCGCCGAAGCCTGCCCGAACAAGGAGGAGGAGCAGCCTCGGCCGAAACCGTGACAGTACCCTCCCCTTGACGCGCGGCTCCAGCTGTGCGCCGACCCCGGCCTCGGGGACGACCAGGAGGACGCGGAGCAGGGCGCGTGGGATGACCACGGTGGAACTCAGTCAGGAGAGACGGGTCTAAGATGTCCCTCCTCGGCACCCAGCACTGTTCCTCCGGGCCGTACCCCTCCCACTCCACGAGATATTGGAGACCCCCCATCCGACGTCTCGAATCCAAGATGGACCGAACTGTGTACGCCGGAGCCCCCTCGATGTCCAGTGGGGGCGGAGGAGTCTCTCCAATCTCACAGTCCTGGAGTGGACCAGCTACCACCGGCCTGAGAAGAGACACATGGAACAAGGGGTTAACGTGATAATCAATAGGCAGTTGTAACCTGTAACACACCTCGTTCAGTCTCCTCAGGACTTTAAAAGGCCCCACAAACCGCCGACCCAGCTTCCGGCAGGGCAGGCGGAGGGGCAGGTTTCTGGTCGAGAGCCAGACTCGATCTCCAGGTGCGTACACCGGACCCTCACTGCGGTGGAGATCGGCGCTCGCCTTTTGTCGACGGATGGCCCGCTGCAGATGGACGTGTGCAGCGTTCCACGTCTCCTCCGAGCGCCGCACCCACTCATCCACCGCAGGGGCTTCGATCTGGCTCTGATGCCATGGTGCCAGAACCGGCTGGTACCCCAACACACATTGGAAAGGGGTTAGGTTGGTGGAGGAGTGGCGGGGAGAGTTCTGTGCCATCTCTGCCCAGGGGATATACCTCGCCCACTCCTCCGGCCGGCCCTGGCAATACGACCTCAGAAACCTACCCACATCCTGGTTCACTCGTTCTACCTGCCCATTACTCTCCGGGTGGTACCCCGAGGTAAGGCTCACCTAGACCCCCAAACGCTCCATGAACGCCCTCCAGACTCTAGAGGTGAACTGGGGACCTCGATCAGACACTATATCCTCGGGTACCCCGTAGTGCCGGAAGACGTGGGTGAATAGTGCCTCAGCGGTCTGTAGGGCAGTAGGGAGACCCGGCATTGGGAGGAGACGACAGGTCTTAGAGAACCGATCCACAACGACCAGTATAGTGGTATTTCCCTGAGAGGGGGGAAGGTCTGTAACAAAATCCACCGAGAGGTAAGACCATGGTCGTTGTGGAACGGGCAGGGGTTGTAACTTCCCCCTGGGCAGGTGTCTAGGCGCCATACACTGGGCGCACACCGAGCAGGAGGAGACATAAACCCTCACATCCCTGGCTAACGTTGGCCACCAGTACCTAGCGCTAAGACAGTGCACTGTCCGGCCAATACCTGGATGTCCAGAGGAGGTGTGAGCCCAATAAATCAGTCGATCCCGAACCTCGAGCGGAACGTACGTCCGACCCACAGGACACTGTGGAGGACTAGGGTCGGTACGCAACGCCCGCTCGATTTCCGCATCGACCTCCCACACTACCGGTGCCACTAGACACGACTCCGGCAGTATGGGAGTGGGCTCAATGGACCTCTCCTCTGTGTCATACCGCCGGGACAGGGCGTCTGCCTTACCGTTCTGGGACCCAGGGATGTACGTGATTTTAAATACGAACCGGGCTAGAAACATGTTACACCGAGCCTGACGAGGGTTCAATCTCCTAGCTGCCCGGATGTACTCCAGGTTACGGTGGTCAGTCAAAATTAGAAAAGGGTGTTGAGCCCCCTCAAGCCAATGCCTCCACACCTTTAGGGCCTGTACCACGGCTAACAGCTCCCTGTCCCCTACGTCATAATTTCGCTCCGCTGGGCTGAGCTTTTTGGAGTAAAAAGCACAGGGGTGGAGTTTAAGTGGCGTGCCGGACCGTTGCGATAGAACGGCCCCAATACCGGCCTCTGACGCGTCCACCTCTACCTGAAATGGTAAAGCGGAGTCCGGATGTGCCAGCACCGGAGCCGAAGTAAACAGGTCCTTCAGTCTCCCAAAAGCCCTGTCCGCCTCAGCTGACCACTGCAAACGCACCGGACCCCCCTTCAGAAGAGACGTTATGGGAGCTGCCACCTGTCCAAAACCCCGGATAAACCTCCGGTAGTAATTTGCAAAACCCAAGAACTGCTGCACCTCTTTAACCGTGGTTGGGGTTTGCCAATTACGCACGGCTGACACACGGTCAACCTCCATCTTCACCCCTGACGCGGACAACTGATAACCCAAAAAGGAGATAGACTCCTGGAAAAACAGACATTTATCTGCCTTGACATACAAGTCGTGCTCCAACAGCCTCCTCAACACTCGGCGCACCAGAGCTACATGCTCGGCTCGGGTAGACGAGTACACTAAAATGTCGTCAATGTACACGACCACACCTTGCCCCTGCATGTCCCGGAAGATCTCATCCACAAAGGATTGGAAGACTGAAGGAGCGTTCATCAACCCGTATGGCATGACGAGATACTCGTAATGACCCGAGGTGGTACTAAATGCTGTCTTCCATTCATCGCCCTCCCTAATGCGCACCAAGTTGTAGGTGCTCATGAGATCCAGTTTTGTGAAGAACCACGCTCCGTGTAATGATTCCGTCATAGTCGCAATCAGAGGGAGTGGATAACTGTATTTCACAGTGATCTGATTGAGACTACGGTAATCAATACACGGGCGTAATCCTCCATCCTTTTTCTTCACAAAAAAGAAGCTTGAGGACGCAGGGGAAGTGGAGGGCCGTATGTATCCTTGTCTCAGAGATTCGGCTATGTATGTCTCCATAGCCCTCTTCTCCTCTTGAGACAGAGGATACACATGGCTCTGTGGAAGCGCTGCTCCTGCCTGGAGGTCTATCGCACAATCCCCCTGTCTATGAGGAGGCAACCGCGTCGCCCTCGTCTTGCTAAACACGAGTGCTACTTCCTCATACTCAGGGGGAATGTGCATTGCGGGCACCTGGTTCGGACTCTCCACCGAGGTCGCCCCCACGGAAACACCTAGACATCGCCCCACACACTGGGCAGACCACTCCTTAAGAGCCCTCTGTTGCCACGAAATGGAGGGATTATGGGTAATCAACCAAGGAAGCCCCAGCACCACATACGCAGGAGAGTCGATCAGATATAACTGAATAGTTTCCTCATGACCCCCCTGCGTACTCATCCTAAGTGGTGCTGTAACCTCCCTAATCAACCCCGATCCCAACGGGCGGCTATCTAGGGCATGAACAGGGAAGGGAGCATCAACTGGAAGGAGGGGAATCCCTAACTCTACACAGAAATTTCGATCAACAAAATTCCCAGCTGCGCCTGAATCTACCAGCGCCTTATGCTGGGAATGAGGTGCAACCTGTGGAAATCTTACAGGTATACATAAGTGCACAACAGAGAGCTCTGGGTAAGTGGTCCCGTCCCCCTGGAGACCCTCCCCAGCACCTAGCCGCAGTGTGCCCTCCACGGCCACAGTTGGTGCAGGGGACGGCCCCCCTCTGGCTCCTTCTCCTCCTCTCTCTAGCGCCAGCACCCCCGAGCTCCATAGGGCTCGGCTCGGAGGTGCTGGAGGATGGAATGGACGGCCCCCACTCGGGACGTCCACGGGTGGCCAGCAGGGTGTCAAGACGGATGGACATGTCCACCAACTGGTCGAACGTGAGGTTGGTGTCCCTGCAAGCCAACTCTCGGCGGACGTCCTCCCGTAGACTGCATCGAAAGTGGTCGATGAGGGCCCGTTCATTCCACCCTGCATCTGCCGCTAGAGTCCGGAATTCCAGGGCGAACTCCTGTGCGCTCCTCTTCCCCTGTCGGAGGTAGAATAGACGCTCCCCCGCCGCTTTCCCCTCAGGTGGATGGTCGAACACAGCCCTGAAGCGGCGGGAGAACTCCGCATAGGTGATGGTGGCGGCGTCTATCCCCCTCCATTCGGCGTTAGCCCACTCCAACGCCTTGCCGGTGAGACAGGAGATGAGGGCGGAAACGCTCTCGTGTCCCGAGGGCGCCGGGTGTACGGTGGCCAGGTAGAGCTCCACCTGCAGGAGGAACCCCTGACACCCGGCAGCTGTTCCGTCATACGCCCTCGGGAGCGAGAGCCGAATCCCACTGGATTCCGGAGCTTGGATGGGAGGACTGACCGACGGTGGTGGTAAGGTAGGTGGAGGTGTGGGTACCCCTCTGGTCTCCCATCGGTGTAGAGTGTTTATCACGTCCTATCGTCCTGCCCGCGGACGCGCTCCTCCAAAGACTCGGGCGCTGCTGCTGCTCCTGCTGACTCCATTAGAAGGTGTGTAATTCTGTCAGGTGGCTGATGTGGATGTGGTGTAGGAATCAAGCGCAGGACACAGAAGCTTCGTCCAACCAGACTTTACTAGACGACAAAAATAACAAAATGGGCCTCAACAAACCCGGAGGCGAACGATTACGCAGCAGTGTGTAAAACACCAAAATACTGATAGCACACGAAAACAGTGCGACGGTCCTAAACAAGCAATAGGCAAAAGGACAGCACCAAAAGACAGGCAGAACAATTACACACAACACACGACTAACAAACGAGAAACGTATAGGATACATAATTAACACTAAAAGGAAACAGGTGTACAAAGAAGACAAAACCAAACAAACATCGATAACATACAACGGTGGTAGCTAGTACTCCGGGGACGACGACCGCCGAAGCCTGCCCGAGCAAGGAGGAGGAGCAGCCTCGGCCGAAACAAGTTTGTCCTCCCTATTTAACCTGTTCCCCATTATGTTAGCTTGTCCTCCCTATTTAACCTGTTCCCCATTATGTTAGTTTGTCCTCCCTATTTAACCTGTTCCCCATTATGTTAGTTTGTCCTCCCTATTTAACCTGTTCCCCATTATGTTAGTTTGTCCTCCCTATTTAACCTGTTCCCCATTATGTTAGTTTGTCCTCCCTATTTAACCTGTTCCCCATTATGTTAGTTTGTCCTCCCTATTTAACCTGTTCCCCATTATGTTAGTTTGTCCTCCCTATTTAACCTGTTCCCCATTATGTTAGTTTGTCCTCCCTATTTAACCTGTTCCCCATTATGTTAGTTTGTCCTCCCTATTTAACCTGTTCCCCATTATGTTAGTTTGTCCTCCCTATTTAACCTGTTCCCCATTATGTTAGTTTGTCCTCCCTATTTAACCTGTTCCCCATTATGTTAGTTTGTCCTCCCTATTTAACCTGTTCCCCATTATGTTAGTTTGTCCTCCTTATTTAACCTGTTCCCCATTATGTTAGTTTGTCCTCCCTATTTAACCTGTTCCCCATTATGTTAGTTTGTCCTCCCTATTTATATTGTACACGTCCACTGTTTGGTGTGTTTGTTCCTTTGTTGTTTTGGAGGATTTTCATTTTATTTCTTTACATTCTGACTCGCATTACACCGACATTCGTGACAAATTATAATAATAATAATAATGCCATTTAGCAGACGCTTTTCATCCAAAGCGACTTACAGTCATGCGTGCATAATTTTTTTTTTTAGTATGGGTGGTCCCGGGGATCGAACCCACTACCCTGGCGTTACAAGCGCCGTGCTCTACCTGCTGAGCTACAGAGGACCACTGCTTGTTAAATATGAGTTGAAACAAAGTAAAGTCTGTCAAATCCACGTCATAAAAATGTGTGTTTGGACCATGATAGTTCGTTGGTGATGTGGACACCTGCTCCACTACAGCCCCGTCGATGAGAATGGGGGCGTGCTCAGTCCTCTTTTTTTTCCTGTAGTCCACAATCATCTCCTCGTGTTGAGGATCAGCGTGGCAGATGTGTTGTTACCTACCCTTACCACCTGGGGGCGGCCCGTCAGGAAATCCAGGATCCAGTTGCAGAGGGAGGTGTTTAGTCCCAGGATCCTTAGCTTAGTGATGAGCTTTGAGGCCACTATGGTGTTGAACGCTGAGCTGTAGTCAATGAATAGCATTCTCACGTAGGTGTTCCTCTTGTCCAGGTGGGAAAGGGCAGTGTGGAGTGCAGTAGAGATTGCATCATCTGTGGATCTGTTGGGGCGGTATGCAAATTGGAGTGGGTCTAGGGTTTCTGGGATAATGGTGTTGATGTGAGCCATGACCAGCCTTTCAAAGCACTCCATGGCTACAGACGTCAGTGCTACGGGTCGGTAGTCATTTAGGCAGGTTACCTTAGTGTCCTTGGGCACGGGGACTATGGTGGTCTGCTTGAAAGTTGAGTTTCAGCTTAAGGTTCGGAATGCAGCCGATATCATTAATATAACATTAGATTAGGCGTAATCTGTTGATATTAATTGATATTCTTGGACAGTGAAGTCTTTTTTCTTATTTTCTTTCAACAGATTCCTGTGTGTATGAAGAATGGTCCACCACCCAAAGGACATCCAACCAACTTGACACAACTGTGGGAAGCATTGGAGTCAACATGGGCCAGTATCCCTCCAGTTTAGATACACATCATATTAGTGTCTCCTCTTCTCATAGGTCTATTATATGGACAACATCATATCATATTAGTGTCTCCTCTTCTCATAGGTCTATTATATGGACAACATCATATCATATTAGTGTCTCCTCTTCTCATTGGTCTATTATACAGTGCCTTCGGAAAGTATTCCGACCCCTTTAATTTTTCCACATTTTGTTAGTTTACAGCCTTATTTTAAAATTGATTAAATCGTTTTTTCCCCTCAACACATTACCCCATAATGACAAAGCAAAAACAGGTTTTTAGAAATGTTTGCTAATTTATAGGAAAAAATTACTGAAATAACATATTTACATACGTTTTCAGACCCTTTACTCAGAACTTTGTTGAAGCACCTTTGGCAGCGATTACAGCCTCGAGTCTTGTTGGGTATGACGCTACAAGCTTGGCACACCTGTATTTGGGGAGTTTCTCCCATTCTTCTCTGCAGATCCTCTCAAGCTCTGTCAGGTTGGATGGGGAGCGTCGCTGCACAGCTATTTTCAGGTCTCTCCAGAGATGTTCGATTGGGTTCAAGTCCGGGCTCTGGCTGGGCCACTCAAGAACATTTAGAGACTTGTCCCGAAGCCACTCCTGCGTTGTCTTGTCTGTGTGCTTAGGCTCGTTGTCCTGTTGGAAGGTGAACCTTCGCCCCATTATGAGGTCCTGAGCGCTCTGGAGCAGGTTTTCATCAGAGATCTCTATGTACTTTGCGCCGTTCATCTTTCCCCTTGATCCTGACTAGTCTCCCAGTCCCTGCCACTGAAAAACATCTCCACAGCATGATGCTGCCACCACCATGCTTCAAACCTGGTGCCAGGTTTCCTCCAGACGTGATGCTTGGCATTCAGGCCAAAGATTTCAATCTTGGTTTCATCAGACCAGAAAATCTTGTTTCTCATGGTCTGAGATTCTTTAGGTGCCTTTTGGCAAACTCCAAGCGGGCTGTCATGTGCCTTTTACTGAGGAGTGGCTTCCGTCTGGCCACTCTACCATAAAGGCCTGATTGATGGAGTGCTGCAGTGATGGTTGTCCTTCTGGAAGGTTCTCCCATCGCCACAGAGGAACTCTGGAGCTCTGTCAGAGTGACCATCGGGTACTTGGTCACCTCCCTGACCAAGTCCCTTCTCCCCCGATTGCTCAGTTTGGCCGGGCGGCCAGCTCTAGGAAGAGTCTTGGTGGTTCCAAACTTCTTCCATTTAAGAATGATGGAGGCCACTGTGTTCTTGGGGACATTAAATGCTGCAGAAATGTTTTGGTACCCTTCCCCAGATCTGTGGCTCTACACAATCCTGTCTCGGAGCTCTACGGACTATTCCTTCAACATCATGGCTTGGTTTTTGCTCTGACATGCACTGTCAACTGTGGGACCTTATATAGACAGGTGTGAGCCTTTCCAAATCATGTCAAATCAATTGAATTTACCACAGGTGGACTCCAATCAAGTTGTAGAAACATCTCAAGGATGATCAATGGAAACAGGATGCACCTTGGCTCAATTTTGAGTCTCATAGCAAAGTGTCTGAATAGTTATGTAAATAAGGTATTTCTGTTGATTTTATTTATTGATCTGTTTGTCAATCAGCAGAGTAGGCTACCCTGTAATTTGTCCTATTAAAAAAGATTCTGCTAATGTCTCCAGTCATATAAAGTGTGGTAGAATTGCAGGAAATGTGTTTAGGCCACATGTCTCCCGAGCAAACAAAGAATAATATATCCTAGGCCTACTCTAGGCTATACGTGCTCAGACATGCATTGAACGGTCTGTTTTGTGAGCAGGGATTGAAAAGTTGATATTAATTGATATTCTTACTAAACAAATGGTAGGAGCAAGAGCAGTGTGAGGGTTTCTCTTTTCTTGGCCTTAATACCCCCCCCCCCCACAGTTGTAAATAAGTATTATTAAAAAATGTATTGTTTCATTCACACTGTTGGAGCTCGGAGCTGAAGTATTTCACTGACGCAACTACATCTGTGCATGTGACTAAATCAAGATCTAATCAGAGGCGTTGCCTATAGCCCTGTTCAGATCTAATCAGAGGCGTTGCCTATAGCCCTGTTCAGATCTAATCAGAGGCGTTGCCTATAGCCCTGTTCAGATCTAATCAGAGGCGTTGCCTATAGCCCTGTTCAGATCTAATCAGAGGCGTTGCCTATAGCCCTGTTCAGATCTAATCAGAGGCGTTGCCTATAGCCCTGTCCAGATCTAATCAGAGGCGTTGCCTATAGCCCTGTTCAGATCTAATCAGAGGCGTTGCCTATATCCCTGTTCAGATCTAATCAGAGGCGTTGCCTATATCCCTGTCCAGATCTAATCAGAGGCGTTGCCTATAGCCCTGTCGAGATCTAATCAGAGGCGTTGCCTATAGCCCTGTTCAGATCTAATCAGAGGTGTTGCCTATAGCCCTGTTCAGGATACATTTTACTGGGAGAGCTCAGGTGGAAGAGCACAAATCACCACATCTGTAATTTTCCAATGGACATGTATATTTATCTGTTCCTGCTTTTACTTCCTGGCATGGGTCTCGACTAATCGGTGCCCCCCGCACATTGACCGGTACCCCCTGTATATAACCTCCCTACTGTTATTTTATTTTACTGCTGCTCTTTAATTATTTGCTATTTTTATTTATTTTCTTAAAAACTGCATTGTTGGTTAAGGGCTTGTAAGTGAGCATTTCACTGTAATGTCTACACCTGTTGTATTCGGCGCATGTGGCAAATGAAATTAGATTAGATTTGATTTGAGGATATACCGCTCTGATTCAACCATGGGACCAGCTCAAGCGTTGGAGCTAAACTGCCTAGGCAGAAGGCAAGCGGTCTGAAGGAGATCATGAGCGAATGCCAGAATAAGACAACCGTCTAGCCTGCTAGCTAACGTTAGCGTATAAGATACACCTCATCGTGTTCATACATAGCTGACATAGCTAGCTGGTCAGGTTGAAGATGGTTAGATCAAGACATGCTGAACCATTAGAAAATAAGCTAATTAATCAATTTCAATCAATCAATTTTATTTTATATAGCCAATTAATGGGACCAGCGCCATTGCTGGATTCTACTAGATAAGCATTGAAAAGGTGACCAGCGGTCGGGAAACACTCCAAACGGCTGCCAGTCCACCCATTATGGCATCATTGACTTGAATGGAGACGACCTTCTATTCATTCTTATATATATGCTTACCCCTATATAGGACGCTGCGCATGCGCGCATTGGCGTCCTTGGTGTCTACAGTGCGGAGCCTGGAAAATAACTGCCAACATTTTGTAGGCAGATAGGATACTTGTTTCCGAAAATCCTGTTACTGAATATCGATCATCCGTAACAATTTGTCCATTGGTCCGGATTATATCATGTGTGTATATCACGCGCTTCCACGTCTCCTACCACAGCCAAGTTATAGGTGCCGGTTTGGAGAAAAGTTCGGTTCAGGCGGTTTCTATAAAGATATCCACACACAATCCGGACCGACGGTCAACGGATTCTAGATACATATGCCTTCAGTGACAGGGTTTCTGGAAACAAGTAGGCAACCCCCCCCCCTAAATAACTTATTCCGTTATTTTCCGGGCTCTTCATTGTAGCCACCTGGGTCGACCATGCGCGGCTTCCTATACAGGGCTATATTGCGCACAGATGAGGTCTTTCTAAATTATATTCTTAAAGAGTTGTTCATGGAAATGGCCATTGAACAGTTATATTGCAGATTGTTGCCTACCTTTTATCAGTTTTCGTCTCTCTCCAATCCCCCGCCTGAGCGGAGACTCGCAGGATTCATCCTTAAGTTATGTGGATCAGTGGATGATAATAATACAACCTGAAATGATATTAGGAAACAAATCAAACTAGACTGTAAATGTGTTGGCATTTCCTATAGACAACTAAATATACTAGACAGCAGGAACTTCTCATCCTAATGTTGACTCGCTTTGACAGTTGGTCAGACTCTCAAGTCTAGTCTAGACCAGCTAAAATGTAGCAAGTAGGGCCTAACCTTCATTTCACACGTTATTATGATCGATTGTTAGAAAACCCTTACCACGTTATTATGATCGATTGTTAGAAAACCCTTACCTCGAGTCCCCGCTGCAGTGACCTGGTTTGTAGCTACACCTATTTTACTTTTATTTTCACTTATACTTCCGTGTATAAATACATTATTGGGGCGTGTTCAGCAAGAAGCAACGTTTTGGAACGTTCAGATAGAAATACACTATGTAGGACAAACATGCCTCAGACATTTAGAATAAGGAATCACATCCGCTCTATTCATGGCATTTCTATCGGCAACGTTTGGCTACTGAACGTGGTTTTAATGTACTAATCACCAGCAGGAGCGCTGTCTCATACTTTCAAGGGGTGTATTCAATCGTGCATATCGTAGCTAAACGTTTTACAACAAAAACGAGCGTTTCTAACTGGACAAGTTCAGGTTAGTCCCTCCCTGTTTCGTCCGGTTTGTTTCCGTTTGTTTCCTGATGAATAATTTACATTTACATTTACATTTTAGTCATTTAGCAGACGCTCTTAACCAGAGCGACTTACAGGAGCAATTAGGGTCAAGTGCCTTGCTCAAGGGCACATTAACGTCATTTAGCAGACGCTCTTAGCCAGAGCGACTCACAAATTGGTACGTTCACCCTATAGCCAGTGGGATAACCACTTTACAATTTGGGGGGTTAGAAGGATTACTTTATCCTATCCCAGGTATTCCTTAAAGAGGTGGGGTTTCAAATGTCTCCGGAAGGTGGTGAGTGACTCCGCTGTCCTGGCGTCGTGAGGGAGCTTGTTCCACCATTGGGGTGCCAGAGCAGCGAACAGTTTTGACTGGGCTGAGGGGGGAGCTATGCTTCCGCAGAGGAAGGAGCCAGCAGGCCAGAGGTGGATGAACGCAATGCCCTCGTTTGGGTGTAGGGACTGATCAGAGCCTGAAGGTACAGAGGTGCCGTTCCCCTCACTGCTCCATAGGCAAGCACCATGGTCTTGTAGCGGATGCGAGCTTCAACTGGAAGCCAGTGGAGTGTGCGGAGGAGGGGGTGACGTGAGAGAACTTGGGAAGGTTGAACACCAGACGGGCTGCGGCATTCTGGATGAGTTGTAGGGGTTTAATGGCACAGGCAGGGAGGCCAGCCAACAGCGAGTTGCAGTAGTCCAGACGGGGAGATGACAAGTGCCTGGATTAGGACCTGTGCCGCTTCTTGTGTAAGGCAGGGTCGTACTCTCCGAATGTTGTAGAGCATGAACCTGCAGGAGCGGGTCACCGCCTTGATGTTGGCGGAGAACGACAGGGTGTTGTCCAGGGTCACGCCTAGGCTCTTCGCACTCTGGGAGGAGGACACAGCGGAGTTGTCAACCGTGATGGCGAGATCATGGAACGGGCAGTCCTTCCCGGGAGGAAGAGCAGCTCCGTCTTGCCAGGGTTCAGCTTGAGGTGGTGATCCGTCATCCATACTGATATGTCTGCCAGACATGCAGAGATGCGATTCGCCACCTGGTTATCAGAAGGGGAAAGGAGAAGATTAGTTGTGTATCGTCAGCGTAGCAATGATATGAAAGGCCATGTGAGGATATGACAGAGCCAAGTGACTTGGTGTATAGGGAGAAAAGGAGAGGGCCTAGAACTGAGCCCTGGGGGACACCAGTGGTGAGAGCGCGTGGTGCGGAGACAGCTTCTCGCCACGCCACTTGGTAGGAGCGACCGGTCAGGTAGGACGCAATCCAGGAGTGAGCCGCGCCGGAGATGCCCAGCTCGGAGAGGGTGGAGAGGAGGATCTGATGGTTCACAGTATCAAAGGCAGCAGACAGGTCTAGAAGGACAAGAGCAGAGGAGAGAGAGTTAGCTTTAGCAGTGCGGAGAGTCTCCGTGACACAGAGAAGAGCAGTCTCAGTTGAATGACCAGTCCTGAAACCTGATTGGTTTGGATCAAGAAGGTCATTCTGAGAGAGATAGCAAGAGAGTTGGCTAAAGTTTTGGAAAGAAAAGAAAGAAGGGATACTGGTCTGTAGTTGTTGACATCAGTGGGGTCGAGTGTTGGTTTTTTGAGAAGGGGAGCAACTCTCGCTCTCTTGAAGACGGAAGGGACATGACCAGCGGTCAAGGATGAGTTGATCAGCGAGGTGAGGTAGGGGAGACGGTCACCGGAGATGGTCTGGAGAAGAGAGGAGGGGATGGGGTCAAGCGGGCAGGTTGTTGGGCGGCCTGCAGTCACAAGTCGCAGGATTTTATCTGGAGAGAGAGGGGAGAAAGAAGTCAGAGCATAGGGTACTTAAGCATAGGGTACTTAAGTACTTTTTACTTAAGTATTTTACACCATTGGCTAAAATGTATAACTGATTGACTCCATTTAGCTATTGGCATTGACGCATTAGATGGTCAGATAGATATAGATGGATGGATGGATGGATGGATGGATAGATAGATAGATAGATAGATAGATAGATAGATAGATAGATAGATAGATAGATAGATAGATAGATAGATAGATAGATAGATAGATAGATAGATGTGACTTCTGTATGACATTAGTTGACATAACACAACACAGACTACCCTGCCTGTTGCCCCTGTAATGTTTGGTTGATGTATATGCTGTACACACCTGCTTGTTGATGCAACACTTTCTTTGTCCTCGGCTCCTCCTGTCAACCCTACTCATCATCGAAGACCCTCCTTCAGAGTTGGCTGTTTTGGCAACTTTCACCCGCCCGGCCCTCTCCTGCCGCTGTCTGCTGTCTGCTGCGTTCAATTCCTGCTCTCATAGCCGGGGACAGCTTGACTTTGAACTCCGAAAGACTAAAGGCCGGAGCTAGCTAGCTGTAAACCATATAGCTACAAGGGAATAGGGTGCCACTATATAGGGAATACAGCTAGCTAGCTGTAAACCATATAGCTACAAGGGAATAGGGTGCCACTATATAGGGAATACAGCTAGCTAGCTGTAAACCATATAGCTACAAGGGAATAGGGTGCCACTATATAGGGAATAGGGTACAACTATATAGGGAATAGGGTGCCACTATATAGGGAATAGGGTACCACTATATAGGGAATAGGGTGCCACTATATAGGGAATAGGGTGCCACTATATAGGGAATAGGGTGCCACTATATAGGGAATAGGGTGCCACTATATAGGGAATAGGGTGCCACTATATAGGGAATAGGGTGCCACTATATAGGGAATAGGGTGCCACTATATAGGGAATAGGGTACCACTATATAGGGAATAGGGTACCACAATATAAGGAATAGGGTGCCACTATATAGGGAATAGGGTGCCACTATATAGGGAATAGGGTGCCACTATATAGGGAATAGGGTACCACTACATAGGGAATAGGGTGCCACTATATAAGGAATAGGGTGCCACTATATAGGGAATAGGGTACCACTATATAGGGAATAGGGTGCCACTATATAGGGAATAGGTACCACTATATAGGGAATAGGGTGCCACTATATAGGGAATAGGGTACCACTATATAGGGAATAGGGTGCCACTATATAGGGAATAGGGTGCCACTATATAGGGAATAGGGTGCCACTATATAGGGAATAGGGTGCCACTATATAGGGAATAGGGTACCACTATATAGGGAATAGGGTGCCACTATATAGGGAATAGGGTACCACTATATAGGGAATAGGTGCCACTATATAGGAATAGGGTGCCACTATATAGGGAATAGGGTACCACTATATAGGGAATAGGGTGCCACTATATAGGGAATAGGGTGCCACTATATAGGGAATAGGGTGCCACTATATAGGGAATAGGGTGCCACTATATAGGAATAGGGTGCCACTATATAGGGAATAGGGTGCCACTATATAGGAATAAGCGTACCACTATATAGGAATAGTGTACCACTATATAGGAATAGGGTGCCACTATATAGGGAATAGGGTGCCACTATATAGGGAATAGGGTGCCACTATATAGGGAATAGGGTACCACTATATAGGAATAGGGTGCCACTATATAGGGAATAGGGTACCACTATATAGGGAATAGGGTGCCACTATATAGGGAATAGGGTGCCACTATATAGGAATAGGGTGCCACTATATAGGGAATAGGGTGCCACTATATAGGGAATAGGGTACCACTATATAGGGAATAGGGTGCCACTATATAGGGAATAGGGTGCCACTATATAGGGAATAGGGTGCCACTATATAGGGAATAGGGTGCCACTATATAGGGAATAGGGTGCCACTATATAGGGAATAGGGTGCCACTATATAGGGAATAGCGTACCACTATATAGGAATAGTGTACCACTATATAGGAATAGGGTGCCACTATATAGGGAATAGGGTGCCACTATATAGGAATAGGGTGCCACTATATAGGAATAGGGTACCACTATATAGGGAATAGGGTGCCACTATAGGGAATAGGGTACCACTATATAGGAATAGGGTGCCACTATATAGGGAATAGGGTGCCACTATATAGGGAATAGGGTGCCTTTCAGGACTTTCACTCTTTGTCACAGAGTGCCACAGTAAAGCAATTGATGATAGACAAATAGGTAGCTAAAAGCAGTGGTGGAAAAAGTACCCAATTGTCATACTTGAGTAAAAGTAAAGATACATTAATAGAAAATGACTTAAGTAAAAATGAAAGTCACCCAGTAAAATACTACTTGAGTAAAAGTCTAAAAGTATTTGGTTTTAAATATCCTTAAGTATCAAAAGTAAATGTAATTGCTCAAATATACATAAGAATCAAAAATAAAATTCCTTATATTACAGTTTTTCTCCATTGGTTTGGCTCATTTCTTGAAACAGAAATTACATTCTCAAAACTACATGGACAAACCTCCAAACCACTTGGCAATTGTTCACAACAGAATTGAATTTCTCATTCATTTCATCAAATTGCAAATGTCTAAGTACATGTCTCAATGTCTCAGTACATCTTTGCAAATGATTAAGTACAGGTAGCCTACATTTAGCACAATTTCCAAGTGAATAGATCTTGTTGATCTAAACTGATTGTTGATTCTCAGTCTAATGGTTGTTCGCTCCAAAACGTGTCAGCGTCATTTCATTGTATAAGTCATCACATGCACAATAGTCTGTTCAATTGTCAAAATTAGTCAAGAACATAATACCATGAATACCATATATGAATCCCTTGGAACATTTGATAAATTTATTACAGCAATTGACAGTCAGGTGAAACTAGAACTTGACTAACGAAGGAGGAGTTTCACACATCTCAGATGACCAATCAAACAGTATGTTTAGTTACCTGACAGGTGCTGTCCATGACTGTGAATGCTGCCAAACATGTATGTAAAGAGCTTGACCATGCAGGACCAGTACAATTTCTGAACATGGAGGCACCTGGCCAAGTAAATGAACAAGGGCAACTGCCTGCTCGAGGAAGAGGAAGAAGAAGAGGGAGGAGGAGGAGTAAGGGTGCGTGGTGGTGGAATAGGGGGAAGAGGCCGAGGAGCACGAAGACACCATGCTGTCCCGGATGAAATTCGGGCCACAATTATAGACCATGTCATCAACCATGGCCTCACAATGGCGGAGGCAGGTCGCCGAGTGCAGCCTAATGTGCCTCGCTCAACAGTCTCCTCCATCATCCAAACCTTTCGCAGGGAAAACAGGTATGTAGTCAGTCAATGATGGAATTATATGTTGTATAGGACAGGACACTGTGCATAGAGCAAGAAATATATTTATTTACATATTTACCTATTCATTTAGTGTGTGTGTGTGATAGGCCTACAGTAATATCTTACCTCAATGGGATGTTATGATACTAAAAATGACAAGAAAAACATTGGAGAAAATAAACTATGGAATAGTTTATTTTCTACAGTATTGATGATACAGTTTACAGTAGTATTCCAGTCACTGTGCAGTGATGCATTAGAATTGTGGTAAAGTTACTGTAAGTAAAACAACAATACAATTACATAGGTAACTCATTCTGTAAGGAATACATAAGGTATACATTACGAATGGAGTGTTGTCCTTTGACTTCTATATCTAGGATTGGACGACAACCTTGCACAGGTGGCAGAGGAAAACTTCTCAATGAACAACAAGAACAAGAGATCTGTAACATGGTGATGGCAAATAATGCCATCACATTGAGACAGATCCGCGCTGCAATCCTACAAGACAATGCCATATTCCAAAATGTCAACTCTATAAGCATCTCCACAATAGACCGGATATTGAAGAAGCATCAGATGACAATGAAGCAAATTTACAGGGTACCATTTGAGAGGAACTCTGATAGAGTGAAAGAGCTGCGGTACCAGTATGTACATGTAAGTCAGTTACTGGTTGTCCATCATTATAACATTTTTACAATTAAGCAGTGGTTCCCAAACTTTTTTGGCTTCAGTACCCACTTTACCTGATTTGTGTATCCAGGTAATCCAGGTATGGAAGTATTTGATTTATCTGACTTCAACATTTCGCCTAAAAACTGCAGCTTACTGTATGATGCAATTATCATTATAATCCTTATTTTGAAGAATATAACATACAATAAGAAAAGGGGTCAAAGAGCTGCAATTAGTGCCTCCCATGTAAATCTATCTAATACTGTGGGTTTTACTGTAACATTTCAGTAAGTCTAGTCATTGATGATTTCCCCCTCCCCTTTCTGTCAAATACCCCCTGTAGTACCTCTGCATAGGGGTACATGTACCCCAGGTTTGGAACCACTGGAGTAGTGGCCAGTAGTATATTGAACTTGTGGAGAACATAGAACATTCCTATGTAATTGTCTGTAACTGTAGTGTATGACTCTTCTGTATGACTGATTTGATGTTTTCTTTTTTACGCTATTGTAGAGAATAATGGCATTGGAAGGAAACGAGACCCATCACATCCTCGTGTTTGTGGATGAAGCTGGCTTCAACCTGGCCAAGGGCCGAAGACGTGGCCGTAATATTATTGGCCACCGGGCCATGGTGGATGTCCCAGGCCAGCGAGGGGGCAATATAACTATGTGTGCTGCCATATCGGAGAATGGTGTGGCCACTCACATCCCCAGTCTTGGCCCATACAATACACAGAAGCTCCTCATCTTCTTGGACCGCCTTCATGTTGATTTGATCCCTGAAAATGAGAGCGGTCTCGTAGGGGCCTCACCTACCACAATATGTCATTGTATGGGACAATGTGAATTTCCACCGTGGCCCGCTCATCAGGGCCTGGTTCACTACTCATCCAAGGATGGTCATGGTGTTCCTACCACCTTACTCTCCTTTCCTCAATCCTATTGAGGAGTATTTCTCCGCTTGGAGGTGGAGAGTGTATGAGCATCGGGCTCAAGATCAGAGGTCCCTGCTCCATGCAATGGACGCTGCGTGTGAGGATATTACAGCAGATCAGTGTAGGGGATGGTTGCGACATGCACGCCCGTTTCTTCCCTCGTTGCATCGCAAGGGAGAATATAAGCTGTGATGTGGACGAGAATCTGTGGCCAGACAGACAGCAGCGTGTGGATGGCCAGGAGGGTGAGGACAGCGACCAGTGAAGAACTGTTAGTTGTGAAACTCCAGCTTTATTTACAGCACTGTAGGCTGCATATAATTTTCATTGTTTTTTGTTTGTGTGTTTATATTACAGTATATTATGCTGTATACATTTTCTTTTACTCTGATGTATGGAAGTTACTTTATGTGTGTGAATGATAATGGTTACAATTTCCTTGGCAGTATGAGTGCAATGTGTGATGTCAAACCTTGGAGGCTACTCTTACCCTAAAATCCTATTTATTTTTTTTCAGTTTTATACACAATTGTATTCTGTTAGCTAGACAAAAAACAGTACAGTAACCATTGTCAATGAAGGACTGGGCTAAGACTGAAAGGTGGACATGAGGGATATTTCAATGGTCCTCTGCCATAGTGACAAAACATCTAAACATTTTGACTTGCAGTGCTTACACAATGCCAAAGGGACGAAGCATTTTGGGGGCACTGACTGTTTAAATGAGAAGGAAATTTAGTTTTGACACATGCGTGAACTGTTTTGGGAGAGGTATGAGCTTTTGCAGGTGAACCATGGTGTTGTGCCGAACCATCCACGTTATTTTGGCTAAAGCACCAAGAGTGTTGAGAACGTCCGGTCTGTTTCAAGAAATGAGCCAAAGCAATTGAGAAGGATCTTTGCCATTTTCGTGGCACTGACTCCTTATATGGGAAAGGAATTTAGTTTTGAAGCATGAGTGAACAGTTTTAGGAGAGATATGAGCTTTTGCAAGTGAGCTATAGTGTTGTGCTGAACTGTAAGACTGTTTTGCCAAATGATCTTAGAGTTTTGAGAATGTAATTTCTGTTTCAAGAAATGAGCCAAACCAATGGAGAAAAACTGTAAGCAAACCAGATCACACAATTGTCTTGTTTTTTTTATTTAAGGATAGCCAGGGGCACACTCCAACACTCAGACATAATTTACAAACGAAGCATTTGTGTTTAGTGAGTCCACCAGATCAGAGGCAGTAGGGATGACCAGGGATGTTCTCTTGATAAGTGTGTAAATTGGACCATTCTCCTGTCCTGCTAAGCATTAAAAATGTAACGAGTACTTTTGGGTGTCAGGAAAAATGTATGGAGTAAAAAATACATTATTTTCTCTAGGAATGTAGTGAAGTAAAAGTAAAAGTAATCAAAAATATAAATAGTCAAGTAAAGTACAGATACCGCAAAAAACTACTTAAGCAGTACTTTGAAGTATTTTTACTTAAGTATTTTACACCATTGGCTAAAATGTATAACTGATTGACTCCATTTAGCTATTGGCATTAGATGGTCAGATAGATATAGATAGATGGATGGATGGATGGATTGACTGACAGACAGACAGACAGACAGACAGACAGACAGACAGATAGATAGATAGATAGATAGATAGATAGATGTGACTTCTGTATGACATTAGTTGACATAACTCAACACAGACTACCCTGCCTGTTGCCCCTGTAATGTTTGGTTGATGTATATGCTGTACACACCTGCTTGTTGATGCAACACTTTCTTTGTCCTCAGCTCCTCCTGTCAACCCTACTCATCATCGAAGACCCTCCTTCAGAGTTGGCTGTTTTGGCAACTTTCACCCGCCCGGCCCTCTCCTGCCGCTGTCTGCTGTCTGCTGCGTTCAATTCCTGCTCTCATAGCCGGGGACAGCTTGACTTTGAACTCCGAAAGACTAAAGGCCGGAGCTAGCTAGCTGTAAACCATATAGCTACAAACATCACAGACAGCCTACAGTGCGGGAAAGGGAGCCCGTGCACACAGCTTCTGGATGTGTTATTGCAAAGATACTGATCTCTTTTTATCTGTCGTTATCGTGTCTTCCAAAGAAAGAGCCACATGTTGAACTTAGTTTAAAATCAGCGCTGAGTAACCAAATTAAACCTCACCCTGTCATTAGTGAAGCAGGTTTCCCTGGTGGTCTAGTGGTTAGGATTCGGCGCTCTCACCGCCGCGGCCCGGGTTCGATTCCCGGTCAGGGAACATACAATTTTTTCACTCACAACAACGCTCATATTTTAAATGCTACAAATGTGGATGTAAATCCACATTTGATCAATTGTATTTGAAAGCGAACGTTTTGTTTCTGCTATCCTTGTGTCTGCCTCATGTCTTTGTTTCAATGTGTGCTGTTTTTCTGTTTTATTTTTCTTAGTTATTTCTTTGTTTTACATTATTATTTTGTATGTTTCACTGTTGCATGTTCAGATACTGTTAAACGCTACCACGCCACCGTTTGGGAATCGTTGTACATTTTCCCTGGTAGTGTCTAACTAAACCACAGATCGAAAAATTAGACAGATATTTCACCGGATGTATAAATGTGAAGCATCCGGTTGACGTTTCTACTCGCTACCAAATATGGTGCTGAGTGGAAGCCCAGTGGCCGGCAGTGGGAGAAGATGGAGCGAGATGGATTTTGGCCGACATTCTGCTAATTTTCTCATCGATTAAATATTTGATCTCAATACAGTTTTCTGTTTCCAACACTAAAATCTGTTACAAACAGTGTGGACTAAGTTTAGTAGACTTTACCCTTTGCCAAACTTTTTATAAAATGGTGTTGTTTATAAGGAGTGAAAGGGTGACTTATTACACACGTCCACTTCACAGAGTAGGCGTTCCCTAACAGAAATATGCAAATATATGCTAGAACGCACCAATAGGCTCTCGCTAGCTCGTGCTTGGCTCTGCCCACCTCCTTGCATGTTCTGCCCGCTATGATTAATTTTCTCCCATTGGAAAGGACAGGCTGTGGTCCATCTTGGGTTAGTTAGACAAATCTTTGACTAAAACAGTAGAAACTCCGACGTCTCGTTTTATGCCTTAAGTAACCATCTGTCTTATGTAACAATACCAAACGTAAACATATCATACTAAATGGAGTCTATCAGAATTTACATACAGAAAAATATGAAATGCTCTGAGACCAGGCTGGGGAGCAGGGAGGAGTGGGGGAGAGACAGGCTATAGTAGACCAATAGCTGCCATAGCTAAGCTATTCATCATCCGATATGATTATGTCGTACCTGTGTTGGACTGCATCAAAGCGGGGACGAAGAAGCTAGTTAAGCCAGCTAACGTTAGCTAGCTAGGCTAACTATGCTGCAGTGCATGCACTTTCTCATCCTACAGTTACAAATAACACACTCCATTCATAATATGAAGTAGCAGCCTGCCTACCTGTTGGCTCTTGGTCATTGTAGCCTATCCTTCTCCTTTAACTTTTAATTCCATCTTTCCTTGATTAGATATCTCCTAACTATGGCCACACATGGAGCAAGGCTCTATGACTGTAACCTATTGCCGCTTTGATGATTTATGATTGAAAAGCAAGAGCAGCAGGATAAAAGATACAATCTCTCTCTCTCTCTCTCTCTCTCTCTCTCTCTCTCTCTCTCTCTCTCTCTCTCTCTCTCTCTCTCTCTCTCTCTCTGCCTCTCTCTCTCTCTCTCTCTCTCTCTCTCTCTCTCTCTCTCTCTCTCTCTCTCTCTCTCTCTTGATCTGTAAGGGCCCTTCCAGACAAGTCAGTTAAAATTACACATACCCCTGACAATCAGATCCGACCCAAACCCGTGACATTATTTAGAATTCTGGATTCAGACACGGATTTGGTCTCGTGTATTCGGGTACAGGTGGATCCGTGAAGGCCTCTAATAGAAACTCTGGTGGTGTCTAACTAAACAGTAGAAACAGGAGACCCATGGGGCGGCGCACAATTGGCCCGGCGTCTTCCAGGGTAGGGGAGGGACTGGCCGGCAGGGATGTAGCTCAGTTGGTAGAGCATGGCGTTTGCAACGGCAGGGTTGTGGGTTCGATTCGCACGGGGGGCCAGTATGAAAAAAATAAAAAATAATGTATGCACTCACTAACTGTAAGTCGCTCTGGATAAGAGCGTCTGCTAAATGACTAAAATGTAAAAAATGTAGAAACTCTGGTGGTGTCTAACTAAACAGTAGAAGGTAGGTAGCTTAGTGGTTAAGAGCGTAGTGCCAGTAACCGAAAGGTTGCTGGTTCTAATCCCTGAGCCGACTAGGTGAAAAATCTGTCGATGTGCCCTTGAGCAAGGCACTTAACCCTAATTGCTCCTGTAAGTCGCTCTGGATAAGAGCGTCTGCTAAATGACTAAAATGTAAAATGTAAAATGTAGAAACTCTGCCCTCTGGTGGTGTGTCTGATTATAATACATTGGCTTACTTACAGTATGATTCACATCACATTCTGACCCATGAAACACACCTGATTGTCTGTCATTGGTCCTCATTGAATTGGTTTTGTGAATGAATGTGTTTTTTCTTCTTGACATTCTACTTAAATTCAATTATATTCTATTCCCGTCAATTCTATTGTATTGTCATTGGTTCTCGTTGAACTGGTTTTGTGAATGAATGTGTTTTCTTCTCGACATTGTAATTTATTCACAGGTTGCACCTCCGTCACTTGGTCGCGTCACGCCATTGCTATGAACGTTCTCAAGCCGCCCTCTATCAGCGGTGCCCTAAAGGGGTGATAAACCCAGTCATTCTGGACGGTGGCTAACGACCGTTTAGTCTAAATTACACTATAGCGTCCTGGAAATACGATGCCATTGCTAAAGGAGTCAAATATTTTAGTAGGAAACAACTTTGCCAGAATTATCATGTTGTCAAATGTATTTTAGACAGATGGCAATGTTGTCATTAGCTAACAAAGTTCGTCCAAAATATATTTTACATTTACATTTTAGTCAAAAATAGCTAGCAATGCTAACGTTAGCTAGCTAAAATCCAGCGGCCTCCCCTCAATCTTAGCTAGCAATGCTAACGTTAGCTAGCTAAAATCCAGTGGCCTCCCCTCAATCTTAGCTAGCTAGCGAACGTTATACTGCATCTAAAGTCAATCTGGTGACATAGAAATGATGACAAAAGGTTTTCCTACTAATTATTTGCCTCCTTTTGAATGTCATTATTGTATTTCCAAGCCACTGTAATGCAGTGTTGATGAAATCTTCATCAGCTCTCACTGACGATGCATTGAGTAGAATGCTCAGTCAGGCATCAGTCCAAAACGAATGTTCAAAACAATATTGTGATGAAACAATGCAACCCATGAATAAGTTCTGTACTGTAATAAGTTCTACTGTACTACTGTACTCAATGAAAGAAGAGAAGAGTTGTAAGGTTTTCATCAACAGCACTTCTCATCACAATAAAAACACAACAGGAAATTACTTGTACATTTTATTCTCTATCAGCCATACACACACTGCAGCATTTTATTAATATACCTTTTAATAAACTAATACATGCCCTCGTAGATATTTATATATGTATAATATCATTTATGTTTATAACTGCCGTCACCACGGAAACAGGATGCTGATTGGTTAAATTTAAAAGCCGACCGACCCGTCACAGTGAACTTCCACTAGTTTTGCATTTGTATCACTTTGTTATTTTTTGACATGTCACTCACAGTAACTAGTGATATTAGTGAAGTAAATACATTATACAGTAGCTATGCTCTGAGCTGTGAATGATGCCGTGTATACATACTTTACACCTGCTTGACCTTTCAACCTGCTTGACCACACCTCTAGTCAGGTGTGTCTCTGTCCTGTACCTGCCCTCATACACTTTCTACATGGGCCTTTCCCATTGGCTAGACATACAGAATCCAGCCTACATGGGGCTGTCTGATTGGCTACAAATACTGTATTCTGCCTAGGTGGGCCTTTCCCATTGGCTAAACATACTATTTCCTGTGTCCTGTGCCCAAAGCGTGGAGGTGCGCCCCCCTGACAGTCAGGAGTGCAACGTGGTTGTCGTGAAATAAAGTTCATTTTCTCTGCTCATGTCGTCAAATTCACACACACACACACACACACACACACACACACACACACACACACACACACACAACCACTAACACCTGGTCCCACACTCCCAAGGGCCGATAAGTAATCAATAATCACATTGATAAATCAAACTAAGAACCAATCAGAGAAGCCCTCGTACCAACCTCGGCCCGCGTCCCAAATGGCACCCTATTCCCTATATAGTGCACTACTTTAGACCAGAGAATGGCACCCTATTCCCTACGTAGTGCACTACTTTAGACCAGAGAATGGCACCCTATTCCCTATATAGTGCACTACTTTAGACCAGAGAATGGCACCCTATTCCCTATATAGTGCACTACTTTAGACCAGAGAATGGCACCCTGTTCCCTACGTAGTGCACTACTTTAGACCAGAGAATGGCACCCTGTTCCCTACGTAGTGCACTACTTTAGACCAGAGAATGGCACCCTGTTCCCTACGTAGTGCACTACTTTAGACCAGAGAACGGCACCCTGTTCCCTACATAGTGCACTACTTTAGACCAGAGAACGGCACCCTGTTCCCTACGTAGTGCACTACTTTAGACCAGAGAACGGCACCCTGTTCCCTACGTAGTGCACTACTTTAGACCAGAGAATGGCACCCTGTTCCCTACGTAGTGCACTACTTTAGACCAGAGAATGGCACCCTGTTCCCTACGTAGTGCACTACTTTTGACCAGGGCCCTGTGGGCTCTGCATAGGGAATAGGTTACCATTAGTGACACAGGCCTCTTCATATCAGAGGACTGTTTCTAAACGAGACAGTCGTGATCACACCTTATCAACTTATTCACAGCGTATTCACCATTGGGAAAAAGAAATTAAAATAAAGGAATTTCCTAATAAAAAGGAATCATCAAGTCTCCATAACAAATCGGCAAACGAAACTAGTTCCTTATCTAGCTAGTGAACTGAACCAAAACCACAAAAGAAGAAGAACTCCAAAAACAAGGAAAGAATTCAAAACAATAACTGCTGCTTTTACCAACCACTCCCGTCATAGCAGCAAGTCAGGTCTGACACACACACAAATTCACATGCACACACGTCAAACAATGAGACGAGGTTGGAAATGCCACAAACCATAGAGAGAAATACCAAGAGAGAGGTTTAAAAGACAGGAAGAAAGATAGATACATAGACAGACAGACAGAGAGAGAGAGAGAGAGAGAGAGAGAGAGAGAGAGAGAGAGAGAGAGAGAGAGAGAGAGAGAGAGAGAGAGAGAGAGAGAGAGAGAGGTAGAGAGAGAGAGAGATAGAGAGAGAGAGAGAGAGAGAGAGAGAAAGAGAGACAGAGAGAGAGACAGAGAGAGAGAAAGAGAGCGAGAGAGAGAGAAAGAGAGAAAGCGAGAGAGAGAAAGAGGGAAAGAGAGAAAGAGAGAGAGAGAGAGAGAGAGAGCGAGAGAGAGAAAGAGAAAGAGAGAGAGAGAGAGAGAGAGAGAGAGAGAGAGAGAGAGAGAGAGAGAGAGAGAGAGAGAGAGAGAGAGAGAGAGAGAAAAGGATCAAGGCTAGATATCATTACCACTATCTCAGCTATGATCGTCACCAGCTAACAGACCAATCATGACTACTCTAGCCGGTAACAGAGGGGACTAATAAGGTTGCCTAGGTTACGGATGACAATCGTTTTTTTTTCTCCACATATTTAGATATAGCTACTTTCTGAAGACAGGTAGAACACGAACACTAAACACTCTAGCAGCAGGAAGCAGGAAGCAGGGATTGGGGTTCAGGGGTGCTACAGGTGACATCGTGATATCTGACCTTTTTTAAAGAAAGGTCAATATGAGGAAGAGGAAGTGATCTAGTTTTCATGTAGTAGTAAGAATAACTAAGAACTGTAGTCCTAGTGATAGGTAGTGTTGTGAGGTGAATATCATAGCGTCTGTTAGTCCATCCACCTACTCTAGCAGTACAACACATACATGACTAATGTCTGTCTGCGTTCTACCACCGCATCAATATCCAATACATACAGAACAAACATGGGACAAACTGAATTCATCAACCACAAACTCTCTTTGGTCACAACAAAAAGGCAAAAGAAAAACACAGAAAGAAAGAAAGAAAAAGAAAGAAAGAGAGCAATAACCAGCCGAGCAGCTGAGACCAAACAGTAGTGATTGTTGAAACAGGAAGACGGTGGCAGGACTGAGGTGCACTGGAGCACTCTGGGATTGCATGTGCCTGATGCATAGGATTGGTGGATCTTCAGGGAAAGGGGTGTGGTCAGAGGGCGGACAGGAAGCTAGCGAGGCGATGAAGGAGGCCTGTTATGCCGTTTCTCCCCTCTCCTCCTCCTTCCCTTCTCCTCCTCCTCACAGTAGAGGTGGATGAGGTGATGAAGGTGCTGCTGGAGGTTGTGGAGTCGTGACCCATCAGAGAGGTCGTCTAGTCGCTCCAGGAGGCTCCCCCCCCACACTACTGTCCGTCTCTGGGTACGCCTCTTACACATCTTGGCCCTGAGAGAGGGGGGAAGAGAGAGGAGAGGTAGAGCAAGAGAGAGGAGGACAGAGAGAGAGGAGAGAGAGAGAGAGAGGAGAGAGAGAGAGAGAGAGAGAGAGAGAGAGAGAGAGAGACAGAGAGAGAGAGAGAGAGAGACAGAGACAGAAAGAGAGAGAGAGAGAGAGAGAGAGAGAGAGAGAGACAGAGACAGAGACAGAGAGAGAGAGAGAGAGAGAGAGAGAGAGAGAGAGAGAGAGAGAGAGAGAGAGGGAGAGACAGATAGAGGGTGATTAGAACCTCTGATAATCAAACTAAAAGCATGGAGAAACAACAGCAAAGGGAAGATAGGCAGAAACGGACGGCAACGCAGGAAGTAAAAGAGAACATTAGAAGGAAAGAGACAGTGACTATTCAACAGCTATCAACAGTTATCAACCGTTATCAACAGTTATTAACAGTTATCAACAGTGATTAACAGTTATCAACAGTTATCAACTCCACAACATGCGTTTTGAACCATTTGCTTGATGTAATGATGTGGTTCTTTTAGCACCCACTACTGGTCATCATCAGTAACTTCACCTCCATGGTCCCTTCACACCACATTGACTGGAGATTCTCCTTTGTTAGTCAACACTCACTCACACTCACAGACACACACAAACATACACTTGCAACAAAAACACCCACGCACGCATGCACACACACACACTTGAAACAAAAACACACAGACGCGCGCACACACACACACGCAACATGAACACGCACACACACAAACACACACACATACACACGCACACACACACACACACACACACACACACTTCCTGATGACAGATCCGTGATCCTTGACAGTCTCTCTCTCCTCCACTAGAGGGAGATCTGCTCTGCTAAAGCCCCCTATGTACCCCAGAGCCTGAGAGAGATGGAGGGAGAGATGGAGGGAGAGATGGAGGGAAGAGATGGAGGGAGAGCTGGAGGGAGAGATGGAGGGAGAGACGGAGGGAAGAGACAGAGGGAAGAGATGGAGGGAAGAGATGGAGGGAGAGATGGAGGGAAGAGATGGAGGGAGAGATGGAGGGAAGAGATGGAGGGAGAGATGGAGGGAAGAGATGGAGGGAGAGATGGAGGGAGAGATGGAGGGAAGAGATGGAGGGAGAGTTGGAGGGAGAGATGGAGGGAAGAGACGGAGGGAGAGATGGACGGAGAGATGGAGGGAGAAATGGAGGGAGAGATGGAGGGAGAGATGGACGGAGAGATGGAGGGGAGAGATGGAGGGGAAGAGATGGAGAGAGAGATGGAGGGAAGAGATGGATGGAGAGATGGAGGGAGAGATGGAGGGAGAGATGGAGGGGAAGAGATGGAGGGAGAGATGGAGGGAGAGATGGAGGAGAGATGGACGGAGAGATGGACGGAGAGATGGAGGGAGAGATGGAGGGAGAGATGGACGGAGAGATGGAGGGAGAGATGGACGGAGAGATGGAGGGAGAGATGGAGGGAGAGATGGACGGAGAGATGGAGGGAGAGATGGAGGGAGAGATGGAGGAGAGACGGAGAGAGAGATGGAGGGAGAGATGGAGGAAAGAGATGGAGGGAGAGATGGACGGAGAGATGGAGGGAGAGATGGAGGGAGAGATGGAGGAGAGACGGAGAGAGAGATGGAGGGAGAGATGGACGGAGAGATGGAGGGAGAGATGGAGGGAGAGATGGAGGAGAGACGGAGAGAGAGATGGAGGGAGAGATGGACGGAGAGATGGAGGGAGAGATGGAGGGAGAGATGGAGGGAGAGACGGAGAGAGAGATGGAGGGAGAGATGGACGGAGAGATGGAGGGAGAGATGGAGGGAGAGAACAACCTGTCTAATAGCTTCTGATGCTGGTGCTCCATCACAACAGCCAGCACACATAGCTAGGAGGAGTTGAAGAGAGATGGAGGGAAGAGAAGGTGATGGTGGTCCGTTCCCAACCTGTCTAATGGTGAAGGTGATGGTGGTCCGTTCCCAACCTGTCTAATGGTGAAGGTGATGGTGGTCCGTTCCCAACCTGTCTAATGGTGAAGGTGATGGTGGTCCGTTCCCAACCCGTCTAATACCCAGCATTTCTAACTCAGAGTCTAAGGAGTAGGAGAGAATGGAGGGAAGAGAGGAGTCTTTCTGATATTAAGGAGAAAATGGTGGCATGATACTGAGGAGAAAATGGTGTCATGATATTGAGGAGAAAATGGTGTCGTGATACTGAGGAGAAAATGGTGTCATGATACTGAGGAGAAAATGGTGTCATGATACTGAGGAGAAAATGGTGTCATGATACTGAGGAGAAAATGGTGTCATGATACTGAGGAGAAAATGTTGTCATGATACTGAGGAGAAAATGGTGTCATGACACTGAGGAGAAAATGGTGTCGTGATACTGAGGAGAAAATGGTGTCATGATCCTGAGGAGAAAATGGTGTCGTGATACTGAGGAGAAAATGGCATCTCGTAATGAAGCAGTGTCAGTGCTTATAAGGTAAATAGTTACATTATTTTGTAAATTTCGAGTACTTGAATTAGATGATAAGTAAATGAATACAAACCTTGAATTGAGTACTCGCGCCCATTCCTAGTTTCTGATTGGTTGTGGTATATAACTGCCACAGAAACAGTGTTTCTGATTGGTTGTGATGTATAACTGCCACAGCAACAGTGATTCTGATTGGTTTGTTGTGTATAACAAACACCACTACGGCTATTCTGATTGGCTGGTTAGAGGCTGACCTGTGTGAAGTCGTCCCGGGCCGTGGGGAGTTCAGAGGTCAGGGCGGGGTCACTGTGGTGCGTCTCGGTCCACTGCCCCTCCACCGCCGTGTTCCGCTCCACACGGCTGACTTCGCGACCTTCAGCTGACTCCTCCCCCCACACTGAGTCAGACTCACGCTCAGAAAACATCACCTGGAGGGGACAGGAAGGAAAGATTGCAATAACATAAAATACAAAATGTAATTGGTCTTGTGTGGCTCAATCCCACACATACTAAAATGTATACCCACACTACTGTAAGTGGCTAGACACAGGTACACATCGACACACACACATCCAGATAGACACAGGTACACACAGACACACATACATACATCCAGATAGACACAGGTACACAGACACACACACACATACAGATAGACACAGGTACACACAGACACACACACATGCAGATAGATACAGGTACACACAGACACACACACATCCAGATAGACACAGGTACACACAGACACACACACACACATGCAGACACACTGGCTATAACCAAATGATCATACTATTTCGTAGGCTTTTGGGGTAAGAGACAATAGACATTTCTCTAAATGTAGTTATCTTTTAACTGCCAGGATGTCATACTAATTTCAGCCTTTCCTGTAGTATGAGCTCACTGCACACTATTGAGGAAGAGAACCGTTTTTTTGTTTTGCCTTTCTGACAACCACAAAGGGGGCGTGGTGTAATGCAGTGTTTCCCTACACTGGGGACCTAAAGGGGGTGCGTTCTAGAACTAACATACCCGGTTCTACGAATCAAAGGCTTGAGGAGTGTGTTGATCAGGTGTGGGCAAAAAACCTCACTGAGCACCTCTTTGGGTCCCCAGGACTAGTGGTGGAAAACGTACCCAACTGTCATACTTGAGTAAAAGTAAAGATACCTTTAATAGAAAATGACTCAAGTAAAAGTGAAAGTCACCCAGTAAAATACTACTTGAGTAAAAGTCTAAAAGTATTTGGTTTTAAATATACTTAAGTATCAAAAGTAAATGTACATGTAAAAGTATAAATAAATAATAACTTATTTTCAGCAAACCAGACGGCACAATTTTCTTGTTTTTTTTAATCTACAGATAGCCAGGGGCACACTCCAACACTCAGACATCATTTACAAACGAAGCATGTGTTTAGTGATTCCGCCAGATGAGAGGCAGTAGGGATGACCAGGGATGTTCTCTTGATCAGTGCGTGAATTGGACCGTTTCCCTGTCCTGCTCAGCATTCTAAATGGAACCAGTACTTTTTTGGAGTAAAAAGTACATTATTTTCTTTAGGAATGTAGTGAAGTAAAAGTAAAAGTTGTCAAAAATAGAAATAGTCAAGTAAAGTACAGATACCCCAAAAAACTACTTAAGTAGTACTTTAAAGTATTTTTACTTAAGTACTTTACACCACTGAGTCTAGGTGAATGGCAAGGCACTGGCGTGATGAACTGCCCTTGCTGTCTCTGCCTGGCCGGCTCCCATCTCTCCAGTGGGATTCTCTGCCTCTGATCCTATTATAGGGGCTGAGTCACTGGCTTACTAGTGCTCTTTCATGCCGTCCCTAGGAGGGGTCCGTTACGTCGTGCCAGGCTTTTTTCACTATACTCGACTGGAGTGGGTGGAGTCATCTTCTGACGTCATCTTCATGTCCGGTCTTGCGCCCCCACGGTAAAGTACAGATACCCCCATAAAAACGTCTTAAGTAGTACTTTAAAAGTATTTTTACTTGAGTACTTTACACCACTAATTATATACTTTACACCACTGATTATATACTTTACACCACTACCTAGGACCAGGATTGGGAAACACTGATGTAATGAATGAATGACAGAACCAAACATTTTCATAATGTCCATGTGTGATTACCTTTCTGAACACCGCTGTCCATGTTCATCTGTGTACTGCTCCTCTGTCGAGTCTGAGGGGGATGTCAGTCATCTCATCCGCCTGTAGAGGGAGACAGACACACGCAGTCAGCACCTGTCGTTACACGGATTCACCACAGGATTGTGCTGTCATTTTCATGAGGGCACACAACAGGAAAACGTTTTTAAACTGTTTTGCAAGGGAAAATGAAAATGAGATTTTTTTTCCGTTTCAACACAGCAACCCAACCCAACACAGCATCTCAACACAGCATCCCAACACAGTATCCCAACACAGCATCCCAACACAACATCCCAACACAGCATTCCCAACAGATGAACCCAACACAGGAACCCAACACAGCAAAACGAGACAAAAGATATTGTTATAGACAAGTAAGTAATGACTCAAGTGTGAAAAGTAAAAAATACACAAAATACACACATCATTGTGTCAGATATAAGAATTCTTGTCAGTCAGTACAAAATACACACATTGCATACTGGACTAAAAAACACTGGATCAGACAGAGGTCTCCCATTCATCACAAAAAAAGAGAGGAAAACTCATCATGCTGTTTGTTAAACAATCACAAAATAAGTTGAAAGCGTTCTCCTCAAACCACACTGAGACCTCGATTGGGGACACATCACTACATGCTGAGGCACCAAGCCGGACCACAAGTCCCCCAGGAGGGCTTCCTCTCTGTGGGGTTTAGGCACCTGGTAGACAACCCTCCTCCGTATTACTCTGATAGTCAGAAACTCCTCCTCATCAGAACTCATCTCACCCACCTCCACAGCTACCTCCTGGTTCGGGCAGCACAGGTGCATTGTGGGTCATGACATGCCATTGGATGGGTCTGAAAATCGCACCCTATTCCCTATATAGTGCACTACTTTTGAGGTCCCTATTTTCCATTGTCTCTTTGGGCCCTGGTCAGAATTAGTGCACTATATGGGGAATAGGGTGTGTATTTGGGATGCAGACATTTTGTTTTGTTGGTGAGCAAAGCAAGAGGGAAGTGTTGATGATGTCAAGGTAGTGCCTTCCTTAGTTTCCTTTATTTCAATGAAGTGGTTGAAGGAAGCTTTGAATGTTTTTTATTTTTTTTATTTTTTTTATTTTTTTAACTAGAAGGTACAACAAAACGTGCTGAAACCGGGAGCTTCATACCACTCCATATCACGCAAACCAACATAGTTAGAAAACTAGATTTTGATTGGATTTTGATTTTGAAAGCACAAAGCTGATAAAATACGAGGAAAGCATCAATATGTGAAGCAGAGGGTAAGTGAAGCAGATGGAAAGGCAACCAGAACTATAGGCTCTATAAATAAATAAAGACAGTAGAACACTCTCTACATAAAGACAGTAGAACACTCTCTATATAAAGACAGTAGAACACTCTCTATATAAAGACAGTAGAACACTCTCTATATAAAGACAGTAGAACACTCTCTATATAAAGACAGCAGAACACTCTCTACATAAAGACAGCAGAACACTCTCTATATAAAGACAGCAGAACACTCTCTATATAAAGACAGCAGAACACTCTACATAAAGACAGCAGAACACTCTCTACATAAAGACAGTAAAACACTCTCTACATAAAGACAGTAGAACACTCTCTACATAAAGACAGCAGAACACTCTCTACATAAAGACAGTAGAACACTCTCTATATAAAGACAGCAGAACACTCTCTATATAAAGACAGCAGAACACTCTACATAAAGACAGCAGAACACTCTCTACATAAAGACAGTAAAACACTCTCTACATAAAGACAGTAGAACACTCTCTACATAAAGACAGTAGAACACTCTCTATATAAAGACAGTAGAACACTCTCTATATAAAGACAGCAGAACACTCTCTACATAAAGACAGCCAGAACACTCTCTACATAAAGACAGCAGAACCCTCTTTACATAAAGACAGCAGAACACTCTCTACATAAAGACAGCAGAACACTCTCTACATAAAGACAGTAGAACACTCTCTATATAAAGACAGCAGAACACTCTCTATATAAAGACAGCAGAACACTCTACATAAAGACAGCAGAACACTCTCTACATAAAGACAGTAAAACACTCTCTATATAAAGACAGTAGAACACTCTCTATATAAAGACAGCAGAACACTCTCTATATAAAGACAGCAGAACACTCTACATAAAGACAGTAGAACACTCTCTACATAAAGACAGTAGAACACTCTCTACATAAAGACAGTAGAACACTCTCTATATAAAGACAGCAGAACACTCTCTATATAAAGACAGTAGAAAACTCTCTATATAAAGACAGCAGAACACTCTCTACATAAAGACAGCAGAACACTCTCTACATAAAGACAGCTGAACACTCTTTACATAAAGACAGCAGAACACTCTCTACATAAAGACAGCAGAACACTCTCTACATAAAGACAGTAGAACACTCTCTATATAACGACAGCAGAACACTCTCTATATAAAGACAGCAGAACACTCTACATAAAGACAGCAGAACACTCTCTACATAAAGACAGTAAAACACTCTCTATATAAAGACGGTAGAACACTCTCTATATAAAGACAGCAACACTCTCTATATAAAGACAGCAGAACACTCTACATAAAGACAGTAGAACACTCTCTACATAAAGACAGTAGAACACTCTCTATATAAAGACAGCAGAACACTCTCTCTACATAAAGACAGTAGAACACTCTCTATATAAAGACAGTAGAACACTCTCTACATAAAGACAGCAGAACACTCTCTATATAAAGACAGCAGAACACTCTCTATATAAAGACAGCAGAACACTCTCTATATAAAGACAGCAGAACACTCTCTACATAAAGACAGCAGAACACTCTCTATATAAAGACAGCAGAACACTCTCTATATAAAGACAGTAGAACACTCTCTACATAAAGACAGCAGAACACTCTCTACATAAAGACAGTAGAACACTCTCTATATAAAGACAGCAGAACACTCTCTATATAAAGACAGCAGAACACTCTACATAAAGACAGCAGAACACTCTCTACATAAAGACAGTAAAAACACTCTCTATATAAAGACAGTAGAACACTCTCTATATAAAGACAGCAGAACACTCTCTATATAAAGACAGCAGAACACTCTACATAAAGACAGTAGAACACTCTCTACATAAAGACAGTAGAACACTCTCTACATAAAGACAGTAGAACACTCTCTATATAAAGACAGCAGAACACTCTCTATATAAAGACAGTAGAAAACTCTCTATATAAAGACAGCAGAACACTCTCTACATAAAGACAGCAGAACACTCTCTACATAAAGACAGCTGAACACTCTTTACATAAAGACAGCAGAACACTCTCTACATAAAGACAGCAGAACACTCTCTACATAAAGACAGTAGAACACTCTCTATATAACGACAGCAGAACACTCTCTATATAAAGACAGCAGAACACTCTACATAAAGACAGCAGAACACTCTCTACATAAAGACAGTAAAACACTCTCTATATAAAGACGGTAGAACACTCTCTATATAAAGACAGCAGAACACTCTCTATATAAAGACAGCAGAACACTCTACATAAAGACAGTAGAACACTCTCTACATAAAGACAGTAGAACACTCTCTATATAAAGACAGCAGAAACACTCTCTACATAAAGACAGTAGAACACTCTCTATATAAAGACAGTAGAACACTCTCTACATAAAGACAGCAGAACACTCTCTATATAAAGACAGCAGAACACTCTCTATATAAAGACAGCAGAACACTCTCTATATAAAGACAGCAGAACACTCTCTACATAAAGACAACAGAACACTCTCTATATAAAGACAGCAGAACACTCTCTATATAAAGACAGTAGAACACTCTCTACATAAAGACAGTAGAACACTCTCTATATAAAGACAGCAGAACACTCTCTATATAAAGACAGTAGAACACTCTCTATATAAAGACAGCAGAACACTCTCTATATAAAGACAGCAGAACACTCTCTACATAAAGACAGCAGAACACTCTCTATATAAAGACAGCAGAACACTCTCTACATAAAGCTCCCAGTCATTTATTGGGTAAACCACCACTGTTTGGACATCACTGTGCCTCTTCAGGGCAACAAGAACAACACAATGTAACTGTCACATCTACTCCCACTCCCCGTCTCCGCCGCTCGACGTCGCCGGTCTACTAACCACCGGTCCTGGCAACCCATCATTACGCACACCTGGCAACCCTCATTACACACCTGGCAACCCTCATTCACGAACACCTGGCAACCCTCATCACCTGGCAATAACCCTCATTCCCCAACCACCCTGGCAACCCTCGTTCCGAACACCTGCACCCTCATTCAACCTCACCTCATTACACCCCTGTCAACCCTCATTCCAAACACCTGCCAGCCCTCATTCCCGAACACCTGCTCCCCATCACTACCCTCAATTACTCCCCCTTTATCTCTCCTAAGCTCACTCTTCAGTTTATTGAATTATGTTTCCTTGTCAGATGTTTAGCTTGTTTTGCTTATCAGTCTCGTTCATTATTATTAAACTCACTAACTACCCCTGCTTCCTGACTCCCTGTATCGGCGATTACATACTTGTTAAAACCGCTTACCCAAAACATCATCACGGGTTAGTGGCACTGTAAATTCCTACTAAGACTATTCATGCGAGAGAATTCTCGCTTAAAATATGAATTAAGCGTTTCAAATCCTCCCTGTAGTTAAAGCATTCATTCCGGTACTTAAGCTAGGGATAGGGATAGACACGTAGCAGGAGATAGGTTAGACGGGAGATGGGGTTAGAGCAGGGGAAGTGGGTTAGGGAGAGCAGGGGAGATAGGGTTAGAGCAGGAGATAGGGTTAGAGCAGGAGATAGGGTTAGAGCAGGAGATAGGGTTAGAGCAGGAGATAGGGTTAGAGCAGGGGATAGGGTTAGAGCAGGAGATAGGGTTAGAGCAGGAGAGTAGGGTTAGGAGCAGGAGATAGGGTTAAGAGCAGGAGATAGGGTTAGAGCAGGAGATAGGGATAGAGCAGCGTAGCAGGAGATAGGGTTAGAGCGGGAGATCGGAGTTAGAGGCAGAATGATGTTAGAGCAGGAGATAGGGTTAGAGCAGGAGATAGGGTTAGAGCAGAGATGGTTAGAGCAGGAGATAGGGTTAGAGCAGCGTAGCAGGAGATGGGTTAGAGCAGGAGATAGGGTTAAGCAGGGGATGGTTAGAGCAGGAGATAGGGTTAGAGCAGGAGACAGGTTATAGGAGATAGGGTTAGAGCAGGAGATAGGGTTAGAGCAGCGGGCAGGAGATAGGTTAGAGCGATAGGGTTGGGGCAGCGCAGCTGAGATGGGTTAGAGCAGGAGATAGGGTTAGAGCAGGATAGGGGTTAGAGCAGGGGGTGGGTTAGAGCAGCCCTGGCAGGAGATAGGGTTAGAGCAGGAGGTCGGGTTAGGAGCGGGGGGGGATGGTTAGAGGCAGGAGATGGGGTTAAGCAGGAGATTTCAAGGTTTAAGCAGGATTTATACCACAAATTTGAGCGGGTGGTTAGAGCAGCGCAGCAGGAGATAGGGTTAGAGCGAGTTGGGTAGGTGCGTTTTCTCAACAGTCATCTCACCCTTCCAGGATCATCATCATATACTGCTGCTCTGCGAGGAGGGAAGCTCCTGAGGAGCCTGGTAAAAGGCTGAGGCGGGGTGCCGCTCTTCACTCTCTTTTAATGTCCTTACAACAAGCGCGTCGACTTCTGAGTACTTTCTCCCTAGGGCTCCTGAATGGGACGCTTGTCCTCGGGTTCGGCCACCCCTACCTTTCCCCCTTCTTCCAGTTCGTCAGGTTCCGTCTCTAAGAAGTCTAAGGCGCCCTGTTTTGCTGAGTCAAAGTAAATCTCCGGGTCAGAGTCTTCTATAAGAAATTTCATGGTGATCTGCCTCGAATGACTTCTGTGTGGTTGGAGGTTGGTTTGTGGCTAGAGGGGGAGGATGTCTCATATACCTAGGAGAAATAACTCCATGAAGATTTCTTCATCTAGGCTGATGCTGCAACCTCTGGACCGGTTGGGCTACACCATCTCTGCCCTGGGTTCTCCTGGTCCAGGTTAAGGCTAACTCCATCTCTGCCCTGGGTTCTACTGACCAGGTTGAGCTGACACCATCTCTGCCCTGGGTTCTACTGGACCCGGGCTGGGAGACAGGGGACTTTACCTCCAGGCAGGGGTGACCTGGAGACTGGACTCTTCCTCTACAGGGGGTGACTGGATCCTCTGATTTCTCACTTGTATTTGTCTCGGAGCTCTTCAGAGGCATGTTGAGGGTACTAGACTCTGTAGCCGCTCCAACTCATCCAAGCTGAAGTGCGCAGAGCGGTGACGGTCTCTAGTCTGTGGGTCACTCAGAGCGCTGGGCCCTCATCGTATTCAGGGTTTCAGAGGATCCATCCCTTAAATGTACACAACTTCTGTATTGCTCATCATTTCATCCCTCGGTGTTAATCCTCCAGTTCGCACGTTGCTTTGTTCAATGATCCTTTACTGACTGCAGCTTGAGATACTTGATGTTTCTTTGAAGTTGGCATATTCTTCATCAACTGATTCGCGAATTTGACGTTCCTCAAGGTTTTCTGTTTGTCAACACCTGCTTGAGGTTTAATATTCTTCATCACTGTCCCTGTCCTGCTTGGGTGAGCTGATTTGATGTTCTTCTACGGTTGAAGGTGCGTCAAAAACAACTGATGATCTGCTTCATATGCAGCTTCATCATGTTGCTATCATCTTGAATTATTCTAATGTTCAATTTATCGTTATTTGAGTTATTGATTCTGATACCAGTTCGTTGGTTCTCGGAATTCCTTTCCTTTCGGCAGCGGGGCTAACGCCAAGCCCAACCATAGTTTTCTTCGCTCTGTGTTTTGCAGACTCCAGTGCTCAACCGTAACTTGGTCAGGCTCTGGGAAGGTCTTACTAAATCTTCCTCCAAATACCTCTGGATCAGTTTCGTAGGACAGGGGAGATGGTCCACGCTGCTCTTTTCGGCTCTCCTGTATAATCCTCCTCCCCTCAAGTGATTTCATCGATTCAGGCAAAGTTCTCAAAGCTCAGCATACAGGTTGGATTTGCTAGATTTTGAAAGAGTTGATCAGTGGTTCCGGGAGTTTCTCAGGTCGTTCGAGTTTTATGTCTTCCAATTCCGACAGCAGCTGATCAAGCTGACGTGTGCCTATCTTCTGTTCTCCTTGCTATCTTCTCCAACTGTTTGTCTTCTTTTTCAGAAAAGACTCCCTTATTCAGTTTCAATGGTTTTTCTGGAGCTTTCTGTTCCCCTCATCTTCTCAGTGGGCATTGTCATTTCAGAGGATAACGGACTGAATTCCACAAGGCATTTGGAATCTGGAGATTCTAAGTGTGTCCCAATAGGTTTCAGACATGAGTGTTTTGTTTGAGATAGGTCTATTGGTATACTCGGTTGGTCAGCTCTGATACATGTTTGGGTTCCTGATAGATTCTCCATGGAGGATCCTGCTTACGGCTCTGGATGGGGAATGATGAATGGAAAAACAAATTATAAAATGGTTTTGATGAAGTTAGGGGTTGCAAAATTCCATAATTTCCCAACTCCCAATGTTCTAAAAATCCCGGGTTGAAAAAAATTCCAAAACCATCCAAAAATCCTCCACCATTTTGACAAACCTGAGAATTTTGATTTGCAAGTTTATCAGCCTCAATGAATTAATAAATTAATATTGTTGAGGAAAACTATAAGTATGACCAAAGAGAGCAATACAGTGCATGCGGGCAACATGGTCCCATACATCATGACAATGTATTTCAAATGAACATTCCAATTAATTAATGAAATCACACCAAAAGATAGCCAAATAATAAACCTATAAGTATTGTCACACTGTACATACATTACCTGCATGTACTCAGAAGTTGCACTTCTAATAGTAGTACAAAGCATAGAAGCAGTTCAGAAGTACTCATTTGATTAGACACATATAACTCCTTATATCAAAATACGATGGGTACATTTCTTATAAAAATTCTCTAAAGCCTTCTCTCTAAGACAACATTCTCTGAAATGCAGTAATACCACAGTAGGAAATACACAGTCAAGGCAATCAACTGTCAACCCTACTAAGCTCTATCAACTGTTATCACCCTACTAAGCTCCAAGGCAATCAGCTGTCAACCCTACTCAAGCTCCCAGGCAATCAGCTGTCAACCCTACTAAACTCCAAGGCAATCAACTGTCAACCTTACTAAGCTCCAAACCAATCAGCTGTCAGCTTGATTAAGCTCCAGGCAATCAACTGTCAACCCTACTAAGCTCCAAGGCGATCAACCTGTCAACCCTACTAAGCTCCAAGGCAAATCAACTGTTAACCCTACTAAGCTCCAGGCAATCAACTGTCAATATACTAAGCTCCAATGTAATCAACTGATAACCTACTAAGCTCCAAGGCAATCAGCTGTCAACCTACTAGCTCAAGGCAATCAACTGTCAACCCTACTAACTCCAAAGGCAATCAACTGTCAACCCCACTAAACTCCAAGGCAATCAACTGTCAACCTTACTAAGCTCCAAGGCAATCCAACTGTCAACCCTACTAAGCTCAAGGCAATCAGATTCAACCTACTAAGCTCTAAGGCAATCAACTGTCAACCCTACTAAGCTCTGGGCAATCAGCTGTCAGCCTACTAAGCTCCAACAATCAGCCGCTGTCAACATACTAAGCTCCAAGGCAATCAACTTCAACCTACTAGCTCCAAGGCAATCAGCTGTCAACCTTACTAAGCTCCAAGGCAATCAGCTGTCAACCCTACTAAGCCCCAAGGCAATCAACTATTAACCCTACTAAGCTCAGGCAATCAACTGTCAACCTTACTAAGCTCCAAGGCAATCAACTGTCAACCCTAATAAGCTCCAAGGTAATCTGCTGTCCAACCCTACTAAGCTCCAATGCAATCGGCTGTCAACCCTACTAAGCTCCAAGGCAATCAACTGTCAACCCTACTAAGCTCCAAGGCAATCAACTGTCAACCTTACTCAGCTCCAGGCAATCAACTGTCAACCCTGCTAAGCTCCAAGGCAATCTGCCTGTCCAACCCTACTAAGCTCCAAGGCAATCCCCTTTGTCAACATACTAAACTCCAAGGCAATTAACTGTCAACCCAATTAAGCTCCAAGGCAATCAACTGTCAACCCTACTAAGCTCCAAGGCAACAACTATCAACCCTACTAAGCTCCAAGGCAATCATCTGTCAACCCTACTAAGCTCCAAGGCAATCAACTGATAACCCTACACGAGCTCAAGGCAATCATCTGTCACTACCAAGCTCCAATGCAATCAACTGATAACCCTACTAAGCTCCAGGCAATTGGCTGTAAACCCTACTAAGCTCCAAGGCAATCAACTGTCAACCCTACCTAAGCACCAAGGCAATCAACTGTCAACCTTACCTAAGCTCCAAGGCAATCAACTGTCCTTACTAAACTCCAAGCAATCAACTGTCAACCTTACTAAGCTCCAAGGCAATCAACTGTCAACCCTACTAGCTCCAAGGCAATCAGCTATCAGCCCTACTAAGCTCTAAGGCAATGAACTGTCAACCCTACTAAGCTCTAAGGCAATCAACTGTCAACCCTACTAGCTCCAAGGCAATCAACTATCAACCTTACTAAGCTCCAAAACATCAACTTCAACCTACTAAGCTCCAAGGCAATCAGCTGTCAACCTACTAAGCTCCAAGGCCAATCAGCTGTCAGCCCTACTAAGCCCCAAGGCAATCAACTGTCAACCCTACTAAGCTCCAAGGCAATCAACTGTCAACCTTACTAACTCCACGGCAATCAACTGTCAACCTACTAAGCTCCAAGGCAATCTGCTTCAACCTACTAAGCTCCAAGGCAATCAGCTGTCAACCCTACTAAGCTCCAAGGCAATCAACTGTCAACCCTACTAAGCCCCAAGGCAATCAGCTGTCAACCCTACTAAGCTCCAAGGCAATCAACTGTCAACCTTACTAAGCTCAGGCAATCAACTGTCAACCCTGCTAAAGAAGGCAATCTGCTTTCAACCTACTAAGCTCAAGGCAATCAGCTGTCAACCCCTACTAAGCTCCAAGGCAATCAACTGTCAACCCCTACTAAGCTCCAAGGCAATCAACTATCAAACCTACTAAAGCTCCAAAACTAATTAACTGTCAACCTTACTAAGCTCCAAGGCAATCTTTCAATGTAAAACATGACTTCTGTCGTTTTTCTGTGTGAAAATGCACACCATCATGCAGAGTCCAGTCCATCTCTGGTATGTCCCAAATGGCACCCTATTTATTCCCTTGGCATACGGCTTTTTAACCAGGGCCTGCATTCTCTGGTCAAAGTAATTGCACTACGAAATAAAGTTAAATATTTGTCCCTGTAACCTCTATCTAGTCAGCTACTTTATCTTGAGACACACCATGTACAGAAAGAAAGTACATGTGTTAACTATACGTGTCTCACCACCGTTCATTAGTTGCCTTTCTAACCTTCCTGCATTGCTGGCGCAAACATGCACTCCAGCGCGGAGTGTCAACTTCTCTTGACTATGCGTCAAAACCCCTTAGATGGTAAAGCTTAAGACCCAAAGGGTGTTATGCCTTTATACATCGCACTACGCACTTCCACCTTATTGTTTTTTAGAAAGCGTCACTGCATTCCCTGCTGATGAAATGTGGTCTTACCCGCCGCAGAAACTCTGCTGTCCTCCTCTTTTCTCATCGCCTTTCTTTTCAGGTGCTTGCTTGTCTCCTCCATCTTGGGTTTGCACTTCACTTCCTTTCAGCGTGGGGACATTACTGTGTTCTTTTCTTTGGATTACTTACGACTTGTTAAGGAGTCTTTAATTAACCGCCTCCTCCAGCCCACAGCAGCAACCAGGGAACCCCCAATTTTGTTCGTCCGATGGCATGTGACTCGACTGAGAGGACGCTTGGTGAGGTCTGTGGTCTCTACATCATCTAATCGATCTAAATCTACATCATCTGGAGTTCTCTGTGGCTGTCTGGGGAGGAGGCCCCTACAAAAAAAAGCGCTTCTACTGCCTCGAATGGGTTTGGTAAACTACTGAAAAAACTAACCTAAAAGGGGGCCCATGTTAATTCGGGGTTGTTTTAGCGTGCTCTCCTTTGTCATTTCAGGTTGATGTTCAGTGAAAACCTGGTCTGTTGGAAGGGGATAATGTTACCCCGTCACCCTGAGTTAAAACAGTATCTGTGTAGAAACAGGATGGAGTCAGGAGAAAGGCTCTGGTCTCTAACAAATTCCTCCGTCAAACTCATCCCAGTCTGATATCACAGATTCTTTTACCTTGCTGACCACGTAAAAACAGACAAACCAGGTCCATATTGGGGGACAGGTGGAGTCCGGAGAGGGCCTGTACTCCTCTTGTGATGCAACAGATTCAGGGGAGGATGGTCTTAGATCTATTTCACAAAACCAGATCTCCAAAATACAGGCTCTCTTCTGATGTTAATGGTCTTGGCTCATATCTTTGTCTACTCATCCCACAATCTCGTTCCATCTTCTGATATCAATGACTCAAGGTGAATCTGCTCTTTCTTCTAGCTCAAACAATTCCTCAAGACAGAACTCAGAGAATTCAATACCTGAAGTTACTGATTGAGAGGTGGCGTCGATCACCAGTGGGAGCCAAATAATAATCGCAACATTGAGGCATGAAGTGGGAACTGAGAGTCAGGAGAGAAGAGGCCTGTACTCATCAAATGGCGCCCCAGATTCAGGTGAAACGGCCTCATGTCAGTAATGAAGTAGTTAAGATATCAAAAGGACTCCATCACTGTCTGAACCGAGTGACTCAGGAGAAAGAGGTCTATACTCAGGAAGATACGACAACTGGATGAACTCCCATTCAGCTAAGGCGGAAGTGGTTCTGATTTCTGTCTCTACTGGCTGGGATATTGAAAATGAGGTTCCTGCAAAGTTTCTGTGACTGTCTGGTCAGTACATGGGATGTTGAAGTATGATCCCTCTAGTACTGTCTCCTCATCTTCTGGAGTAGCAGAATACAAGGTGAGGCTGGTTCTTCAACACTAACTGGCCTCAAGTCTTCACCAGATTGCTGCGGTTGATCCAGGACTTTTCTAACAAATCCTTCTCCATATTCAAAACACCTGTCATAGTGAAATAGGTTTCACTTTTGTACGCTAGATCTAATGTATGGGCCATTA
>NW_025534119.1:182500-272738 GCF_020615455.1 Coregonus clupeaformis | reverse complement strand
CTACTTCACTGTGTTATAATGGACCTTATGCGTTGTTATGTCACCTCTGGAACCAGTTATCAAACATTCTGACCTTTCTGACCCTATCCCATGGCCCTACTTTCTACAACTGAACATTTATATTCCTCTATTAGTTTTGTTTAGTGTCCATTTACTTATCTATGTATTTGTTGTATATTGGGGTTGTGCTGCAGAGCATCATAGGGGTTTGTATGTATGAGATGATCACGTTCCAGATAAATGGTTGAACTGATTCCTGTCTCCTGTCTCATCATTATTGAATTGTTATACAGACGTGGTTATAAAACCCACGAGACATAACAACAGATTGGTGATATAAGTCTGAATCTACAGGAACTATTCTGTCTGGAAGAAGTGGGTTTTTACAACTGTTTAAAACTGTATTTTCTGTGGTACAGTCTAGGCTAATGTTAGCACAGTGTATTGCTAGCAGAGGCAAGTGCATAGTCGAGCTAGCTAATAAAGAGAGTTAACATCGTCATGGACGGCAGAAAAGGACTCGAGACGGACGTCGGAGCGGGAAAACAACGTGATTAAAAGGGAGGAATATACAGTGATTAAAGGAAAGGACATTTATTCAGCTGTGAAGATGAACTTTGGAATTAAATCTGCTAAATGAGCGAACTTAGGTGGAAACGTCAGTGAGTGAAGTGAATGAAGATCACGTGACTGAGGACAATATTGCTTTGGTTGAGGACAATATTGAAGTGAGTGACAATCAGGAGCTTATTGAGAAATGAACAATTATTGGAATTGATGGAAACATTGGACAGTTTGATGAAAGTATTGATCAGTGAGCTCATATACAGAACAGTTTGAATATTTTGTTCTTGTAAATGACATGGATGAGGACAACATTGTGCCTCCATGTTTTAGTGTAATGGGGCCAAAGACATTTAATTTACTAGGCAGCCTGCAGCCAGTCAGAACAGGTAATAAGACGTATGGGGATATTGTGGAGATACTTAAAGGACATTTTTCACCAGAACCACTAGTTAATGCTGAAAGGTTCAGGTTCCACAGGAGACATCAGGAAGAGGGAGAATCAGTAACAATGTTTGCTGCTGCATTAAATAAACTACCAGAACACTGCTTGAGTTTAATCGCTGTTCTAAATGACATCATTAGAGACAGACTAGTATGTGGGCTACTGAGTGAAGCTACACAAAATAGACTGTTGACTGAAAGTCATCCGACCTTGGCAAAGGACATTGAAATCAGTGTGTCCATGGAACTAGCTGCTAAAGAGGCTCACCAGTTCAGTTCATCAGGAACTTAGTGGGTTCATCTAACAATCCTAATCATCAGCTGATACATTTTAATCTCATACACAGGGTAAACCTTCCACCTAGAAAACATCATTTAATAGAAATCCCAACCGCTCCTCTGTGTGATCTATGTAATCAAGGTGCCTTGGACACCTTTAATCATATGTACTGGGAGTGACCAGGGACATGTTTGGAAAGAGGTATCCTCATACCTTGTTCCCCCAAACTGTTATTACTGGCTGTATAACTAGTTTCCATAATATACTGATGTATATTTTAACAGTATTGTGTTTCTAGCTGTATAACCATTCCTGCTGCTATTTGTTCTTGTCTGTGTTCCTTTAAAATAAATAAAGTTGATCACAAAAAAAGGAAAAGTGTACAGAGTTTCAACTGAAAATCAGAGACAGGGAAATCAAGTCACATGTGGCAAGGTGGGACATGAAGTATCTACATGCTGGTGTAAGGATATGGATTGTCCAGAGACATTCCAACAAATGAAAAGAGATGTTCACAGGGGGAGGAGGAGGAGAGAGAGGGTGGAGACAGGGGAGGAGGAGGAGAGAGAGGGATGGAGACAGGGAGGAGGAGGAGAGAGAGGGGGTGGAGACAGGGGAGGAGGAGGAGAGAGAGGGATGGAGACAGGGGGAGGAGGAGGAGAGAGAGGGATGGAGACACGGGGAGGAGGAGGAGAGAGAGGGATGGAGACAGGGGAGAGGAGAGAGAGAGAGGGGTGGAGAATGAAAACTCCAGACTATGAAGGGTCCAAACAACCTAACTCTTAACAGAGATGGAGCCTAATGGTTTATGACAAGTATCTACTTTTCATTTAAAATGTGTTTTGTTCAGAATTGTTTCCTTAAAGGACCAGTGCTGTCAAAAATGTGATTTTCCTGTTTTTTAATACATATTTTAAGCTGAGGTTGGAATAATACTGTGAAATTGTGAAAATTATGATAATGCCCATTAAAAGCTGTTTGAAAAGACCTCCTGAAAAATCAGCGTGTTTTGGTGGGATGGAGTTAATAGCCAATAGCCAATAACAACTCGTTTTCAGTTTTCCCCTTCCCACTCAGACCACTCCCAGACAGTCCTAGCAAAATACTTGCTTGACAAATTGCTCTTTGCTAAGAGAAGCTATTTTTTAAAACCATTTTAATTCAAACCAATCACAGTAAGGTACTTAATTGTTACGCTGAAATTATATGATATAAAAATGGCTGCATTAGTTTTTTTATATATACTGTATATAATCTACCTCCACAGCAACATGGACAACAGCATACTGGCACGTACACACCAGAGGAGGCTGGTGGAGGAGCTATAGGAGGATGGGCTCATTGTAAAGACTGGAATGGAATAATGGAATGGTATTTAACGCATCATTTATTTATTCCATTCCAGCCATTACAATTAACCTGTTCTCCTATAGCTCTTCCCAACAGTCTCCTCTCGGAAACTTCTCGGTTCTGGTAAAAGAGAAGTTGAGAGTATCACATCATGTTTTATCTCAGCGAAGCTGTACAACAGCGTATTTAAGAAGCATAAACTGCAACCATGTGATGTTGTTTTGAGAACTTACTCAGCTCAGCCTATTCAGTTATTGGGAAAGCTGGAGGTTAAAGTGAGATGTGGTGCTCAGGTGTTACCACTACCCCTATTAGTGTCAATAGGGAAGGGTCCTACGATAATGGGGAGAAAACTGGATTCAGCACCTAAAATTAGATTGGTCAAGAGTGAACCATGTGTCAGACCCAGTTGCACAGCTAATGCGTAAATATGCTGAGGTGTTTAGTGGTGAAATAGGTGTGGTAAAGGGAGTTAAAGGTGTTTAGTGGTGAAATGGGTGTGGTAAATGGAGTTAAAGGTGTTTAGTGGTGAAATGGGTGTGGGTAAAGGGAGTTAAAGGTGTTTAGTGGTGAAATGGGTGTGGTAAAGGGAGTTAAAGGTGTTTAGTGGTGAAATGGGTGTGGTAAAGGGAGTTAAAGGTGTTTAGTGGTGAAATGGGTGTGGTAAAGGGAGTTAAAGGTGTTTAGTGGTGAAATGGGTGTGGTAAAGGGAGTTAAAGGTGTTTAGTGGTGAAATGGGTGTGGTAAAGGGAGTTTACATTTACATTTACATTTTAGTCATTTAGCAGACGCTCTTATCCAGAGCGACTTACAGGAGCAATTAGGGTTAAGTAGCCTTGCTCAAGGGCACATAAACGTCATTTAGCAGACGGCTCTTAGCCAGAGCGACTCACAAATTGGTGCGTTCCACCCTATAGCCATTGGGATAACCACTTTACAATTTGGGGCGGGGGGTTAGAAGGAATACTTTATCCTATCCCAGGTATTCCTTAAAGAGGTGGGGGTTTCAAATGTCTCCGGAAGGTGGTGAGTGACTCCGCTGTCCTGGCGTCGTGAGGGAGCTTGTTCCACCATTGGGGTGCCAGAGCAGCGAACAGTTTTGACTGGGCTGAGCGGGAGCTATGCTTCCGCAGAGGAAGGAGCCAGCAGGCCAGAGCTGGATGAACGCAATGCCCTCGTTTGGGTGTAGGGACTGATCAGAGCCTGAAGGTACAGAGGTGCCGTTCCCTCTCACTGCTCCATAGGCAAGCACCATGGTCTTGTAGCGGATACGAGCTCAACTGGAAGCCAGTGGAGTGTCGCGGAGGAGGGGGGTGACGGAGAGAACTTGGGAAGGTTGAACACCAGACTGGCTGCGGCATTCTGGATGAGTTGTAGGGGTTTAATGGCACAGGCAGGGAGGCCAGCCAACAGCGAGTTGCAGTAGTCCAGACGGGAGATGACAAGTGCCTGGATTAGGACCTGTGCCGCTTCCTGTAAGGCAGGGTCGTACTCCGAATGTTGTAGAGCATGAACCTGCAGGAGCAGTCACCGCCTTGATGTTGGCGGAGAACGACAGGGTGTTGTCCAGGGTCACGCCTAGGCTCTTCGCACTCTGGGAGGAGGACACAGCGGAGTTGTCAACCGTGATGGCGAGATCTGGAACGGGCAGTCCTTCCCCCGGGAGGAAGAGCAGCTCCGTCTTGCCAGGGTTCAGCTTGAGGTGGTGATCCGTCATCCATACTGATATGTCTGCCAGACATGCAGAGATGCGATTCGCCACCTGGTTATCAGAAGGGGGAAAGGAGAAGATTAGTTGTGTGTCGTCAGCGTAGCAATGATAGGAAAGGCCATGTGAGGATATGACAGAGCCAAGTGACTTGGTGTATAGGGAGAAAAGGAGAGGGCCTAGAACTGAGCCCTGGGGACACCAGTGGTGAGAGCACGTGGTGCGGAGACAGCTTCTCGCCACGCCACTTGGTAGAGCGACCGGTCAGGTAGGATGCAATCCAGGAGTGAGCCGCGCCGGAGATGCCCAGCTCGGAGAGGGTGGAGAGGAGGATCTGATGGTTCACAGTATCAAAGGCAGCAGACAGGTCTAGAAGGACAAGAGCAGAGGAGAGAGAGTTAGCTTTAGTAGTGCGGAGAGTCTCCGTGACACAGAGAAGAGTAGTCTCAGTTGAATGACCAGTCCTGAAACCTGATTGGTTTGGATCAAGAAGGTCATTCTGAGAGAGATAGCAAGAGAGTTGGCTAAAGACGGCACGCTCAATAGTTTTGGAAAGAAAAGAAAGAAGGGATACTGGTCTGTAGTTGTTGACATCAGTGGGGTCAGTGTTGGTTTTTTGAGAAGGGGAGCAACTCTCGCTCTCTTGAAGACGGAAGGGACATGGCCAGCGGTCAAGGATGAGTTGATCAGCGAGGTGAGGTAGGGGAGAAGGTCACCGGAGATGGTCTGGAGAAGGGAGGAGGGGATGGGGTCAAGCGGGCAGGTTGTTGGGTGGCCTGCAGTCACAAGTCGCAGGATTTTATCTGGAGAGAGGGGAGAAAGAAGTCAAAGCATAGGGTAGGGCAGTGTGAGCAGGACCAGCAGTGTCATTAGACTTAACAAACGAGGATCGGATGTCGTCAACCTTCTTTTTCAAAGTGGTTGACGAAGTCATCCACAGAGAGAGGAGGGGGGATTCAGAGGGAGGAAAATGTGGCAAAGAGCTTCCTAGGGTTAGAGGCAGATGCTTGGAATTTAGAGTGGTAGAAGGTGGCCTTAGCAGCAGAAACAGATGAAGAAAATGTAGAGAGGAGGGAGTGAAAAGATGCCAGGTCGGCAGGGAGTTTAGTTTTCTTCCATTTCCGCTCCGCTGCCCGGAGCTCTGTTCTGTGAGCTCGCAATGAGTCATCAAGCCACGGAGCTGGAGGGGAGGACCGAGCCGGCCGGGAGGATAGGGGACACAGAGAGTCAAAGGATGCAGAAAGGGGAGGAGAGGAGGGTTGAGGAGGCAGAATCAGGAGATTGGAGGGAGAAGGATTGGAGCAGAGGGAAGAGATGATAGGATGGAAGAGGAGAGAGTAGTGGGGAGAGAGAGCGAAGGTTGCGGCGGCGCATTACCATCTGTGTAGGGGCAGAGTGAGTAGTGTGGGAGGAGAGCGAGAGAGAAAAGGAAACAAAGTAGTGGTCGGAGACATGGAGGGGAGTTGCAGTGAGATTAGTAGAGGAGCAGCATCTAGTGAAGATGAGGTCAAGCGTATTGCCTGCCTTGTGAGTAGGGGGATGGTGAGAGGGTGAGGTCAAAAGAGGAGAGAGAGTGAAAAGAAGGAGGCAGAGAGAAATGAGTCAAATGTGGACATAGGGAGGTTGAAATCCCCCAAAACTGTGAGGGTGAGCCATCCTCAGGGAAGGAACTTATCAAGGCGTCAAGGTCATTGATGAACTCTCCAAGGAACCTGGAGGGCGATAGATGACAAGGATATTAAGCTTAAATGGGCTAGTGACTGTGACAGCATGGAATTCAAATGAGGAGATAGACAGATGGGTTAGGGGGAAAAATTGAGAATGTCCACTTGGGAGGGATGAGGATTCCTGTACCACCACCCCTCTGACCAGATGCTCTCGGGGTATGCGAGAACACATGGTCAGACGAGGAGAGAGCAGTAGGAGTAGCAGTGTTTTCAGTGGTGATCCATGTTTCCGTCAGCGCCAGGAAGTCGAGAGAACTGGAGGTTGGCATAGGCTAGGATGAAGTCAGCTTTGTTGGCAGAGAACGGCAGTTCCAGAGGCTGCCTGCGACCTGGAACTCCACGTGGGTGGTGCGTGCAGGGACCACCAGGTTAGAGAGGCAGCAGCCACGCGGTGTGGTGCATTTGTGTAGCCTGTGCAGAGAGGAGAGAACAGGGATAGGCAGAGGCATAGTTGACAGGCTGTAGCAAATGGCTACAAAAATGCAGAGGAGATCGAATGAAATGAGCTAAGCATCTGGGAGCGGAGAGAGCAGGGCCTCCCTCACCAAAAACTTCTACCTCAGAAACTAAAATTGTTTCACTGAACCACCCGAACAAAACTCTCCCAACTTCCGCCTTTAGAAATCGAATTGTTGTGAACCACAGCGGTTCAATGTTTAAAGGAATAGACTCAACCCACTTTATTCAGCTAGCCAACTATGACACCATAGCTAACTAGCAAGCTAGCATCCAATAACAATAACACACCGTTTAGCACCAACACTTGGTCACAACAAACCACCAATAGTGTGATAACACACTAAACAGATCATTCGTGTCTGTGTCAAGTTCCTTTCATGACGCAGCAATGATTAGACGCGTTAACTAGCTAGGACAAGTATATTGTATTTAGCTACTACCGTACAGTTAGCTGGTCGTGTTGGGTAGCTAGCAATGGCCACTGTGTTGACTTTGTTTGAAGAACGGCTAGCTAGCTAGCATCTCGTGCACACCGCACACAATGGCTATTGTGTTGACTCTGACTCTGTTCGAAAAAACGGCTAGGTAGCTCGCCTGTACTACAGCCGGCACTGCCAAGACAGAGTAACTACACACAACAACCCACGATGCCTAGCTATGACGCCGTAGCTAACCTGCAAGCTAGCATCCATTAACACACAATTTAGCATCAATACTTGGTTACAACAAACTGCCAAGAGTGTGTTAGCACACTAAACAGATAATTCAAGTCCGTGTCTAGTTCCTTTCATAACGCATAACGCAGCAAAAAATTAAACGTTGGCTAGCAGCACATTAACATTGGAACCAGCTCTCCAGCGTTGCTAATCGTTACCAGTAGCTACCCGCTAGCTAGCTAGCCTCGTAGCTTCGATACTAACCTACAATTACCTACGGAAACCTACAATAACAACATTACTAACCTATAATAAATACAATACCTAACTACGGCTAACTACCTACCTACGATCTAATACATGGTTAAGCAAAAATTAAACGTTGGCTAGCACTACATTAACATTGGAACCAGCTCTCCAGCATTGCTAATGGGTTACCAGTAGCTACCCGCTAGCTAGCTAGCCTCGTGCTTCGATACTAACCTACAATTACCTACGGAAACCTACAATAACAACATTACTAACCTATAATAAATACAATACCTAACTACAGCTAACTACCTACCTACGATCTAATACATGGTTAAAGCTTTACTCAACACCATATGAAGCTTACCTCCTGCTTACCTCCAGCTAGAGAAAAACACGACCTCTCCCGACAACCGTCACCACACCACACCACACCAAAGACTTAAAGGTGTTTAGTGGTGAAATGGGTGTGGTAAAGGGAGTTAAAGGTGTTTAGTGGTGAAATGGGTGGGGTAAAGGGAGTTAAAGGTGTTTAGTGGTGAAATGGGTGGGGTAAAAGGGAGTTAAAGGTGTTTAGTGGTGAAATGGGTGTGGTAAAGGGGAGTTAAAGGTGTTTAGTGGTGAAATGGGTGTAAGGGAGTTAAAGGTGTTTAGTGGTGAAATGGGTGGGGTAAAGGGAGTTAAAGGTGTTTTAGTGGTGAAATGGGTGTGGTAAAGGGAGTTAAAGCCAACATTCAAGTGTCAGAGAAAAGCTGTTCCAATGTGTTATAAGGTTAGACCTTATGCACTCAGAGAGCAGTAGACAAACAGCTTACAGAGATAGAAAAACAAGGAGGGATCACACCATTAGAATAGAGTGAATGGGCAGCACCTATAGTTTTGCGTTCCAAAGACAAAACGGGGGTGCCAGAATATGTCATGATTACAAGGTGACTGTAAATGCATGGGTGGATGTGGACCAGTACCCCTTACCAAAGACCCAGGACTTGTTTGCTACTCTAGCCGGGAGGTAAACAGTTCACAGAGTTAGACCTTACACAGGAACTACCAGCAAGTGGAGGTAGACCAAGAGTCAAAGCATTTCCTGACTATAAACAAGGGTTTCTACCAGATGAATAGACTGCCTTATGGAGTATCAAGCGCTCCAGCTATTTTCCAACGTATTATGGACCAGGTCTTACAGGGTTGACCTGGGGTTGGGTGCTTTCTGGATCACATTCTTATCACAGGGAAATCGGCAGAGGACCACTTCCAGAACGTAGAAGCAGCAGTGTTACAGAGACTGCAAGAGCCTGGGTTAAGAGTAAAATGGGAAGTTTATGGAGAATCTCTCTACTCTCATCAAACCAGTGACAGAGCTCTTCCAGAAAGATAGACCTTGGGTGGGGTCAGAACAATGTCAGCAGGCATTTGAAACAACGAAGACGCTGCTGTCTTCCTCCTCAGTGTTAGTGCACTACGACCCTCACATGCCAGTAATATTGGCTTGTGATGCTCCCTCACCATATGGGGGGGTGTTATCTCACATACAATGCCCCAGGGTAGTGAGAGGCCTATTGCATACATGCTTCACCCACACTCACATAGAGAAGACAGAGGTGAAGTATGCCCCAATAGAGAAGACAGAGGTGAAGTATGCCCACATAGAGAAGACAGAGGTGAAGTATGCCCAAATAGAAAGACAGAGGTGAAGTATGCCCAAAAGAGAAGACAGAGGTGAAGTATGCCCCAACAGAGCTGACAGAGGTGAAGTATGCCCAAATAGAGAAGACAGAGGTGAAGTATGCCCCAATAGAGAAGACAGAGGTGAAGTATGCCCCAATAGAGAAGACAGAGGTGAGGTATGCCCCAATAGAGAAGACAGAGGTGAAGTATGCCCCAAACTATCCAGTGTCATTTGTAGATGTACTTCCCATTTCAGAGCAATCCAAACTATCCAGTGTCATTTGTAGATGTACTTCCCATTTCAGAGCAATCCAAACTATCCAGTGTCATTTGTAGATGTACTTCCCATTTCAGAGCAATCCAAACTATCCAGTGTCATTTGTAGATGTACTTCCCATTTCAGAGCAATCCAAACTATCCAGTGTCATTTTTAGATGTACTTCCCATTTCAGAGCAATCCAAACTATCCAGTGTCATTTGTAGATGTACTTCCCATTTCAGAGCAATCCAAACTATCCAGTGGCATTTTTAGATGTATTTCCCATTTCAGAGCAATCCAAACTATCCAGTGTCATTTGTAGATGTACTTCCCATTTCAGAGCAATCCAAACTATCCAGTGTCATTTGTAGATGTACTTCCCATTTCAGAGCAATCCAAACTATCCAGTGGCATTTTTAGATGTACTTCCCATTTCAGAGCAATCCAAACTATCCAGTGTCATTTTTAGATGTACTTCCCATTTCAGAGCAATCCAAACTATCCAGTGTCATTTGTAGATGTACTTCCCATTGTAGCTAAAGACACAGCCAGGGAAACCACCAAGGACAAGGGTTTGGCTAAAGTGAAGCACTTCCCACTTACAGGGTGACCTAACCACATTACTGATCCTGAACTAAAGCCTGATTGGGTGAGAAGGGATGAGCTCACTGTAGACAGTGATTGTGTGTTATGGGGTATGAGAGCGGTGGTGCCGGCTACTCTACAGAGGAACCTACTGAAGGAGCTACATGGAAACCACTGGAGCATGGTTCAAATGGAAGCTCTGGCAAGGAGACACTTTAGTGGCCCAGGTTAGACTCAGACATAGAAGACATGGTAAGGAGATGGCCCAGGTTAGACTCAGACATAGAAGACATGGTAAGGAGATGGCCCAGGTTAGACTCAGACATAGAAGACATGGTAAGGGAGATGGCCCAGGTTAGACTCAGACATAGAAGACATGGTAAGGAGATGGCCCGGGTTAGACTCAGACATAGAAGACATGGTAAGGAGATGGCCCAGGTTAGACTCAGACATAGAAGACATGGTAAGGAGATGGCCCAGGTTAGACTCAGACATAGAAGACATGGTAAGGAGATGGCCCAGGTTAGACTCAGACATAGAAGACATGGTAAGGAGATGGCCCAGGTTAGACTCAGACATAGAAGACATGGTAAGGAGATGGCCCAGGTTAGACTCAGACATAGAAGACATGGTAAGGAGATGGCCCAGGTTAGACTCAGACATAGAAGACATGGTAAGGAGATGGCCCAGGTTAGACTCAGACATGGAAGACATGGTAAGGAGATGGCCCAGGTTAGACTCAGACATAGAAGACATGGTAAGGGAGATGGCCCAGGTTAGACTCAGACATAGAAGACATGGTAAGGGAGATGGCCCAGGTTAGACTCAGACATAGAAGACATGGTAAGGAGATGGCCCAGGTTAGACTCAGACATAGAAGACATGGTAAGGAGATGGCCCAGATTAGACTCAGACATAGAAGACATGGTAAGGAGATGGCCCAGGTTAGACTCAGACATAGAAGACATGGTAAGGAGATGGCCCAGGTTAGACTCAGACATTGAAGACATGGTAAGGAGATGGCCCAGGTTAGACTCAGACATAGAAGACATGGTAAGGAGATGGCCCAGGTTAGACTCAGACATAGAAGACATGGTAAGGAGATGGCCCAGGTTAGACTCAGACATAGAAGACATGGTAAGGAGATGGCCCAGGTTAGACTCAGACATAGAAGACATGGTAAGGAGATGGCCCAGGTTAGACTCAGACATAGAAGACATGGCAGGAGATGACCCAGGTTAGACTCAGACATAGAAGACATGGTAAGGAGATGGCCCAGGTTAGACTCAGACATAGAGACATGGTAAGGAGATGGCCCATGTTAGACTCAGACATAGAAGACATGGTAAGGAGATGGCCCAGGTTAGACTCAGACATAGAAGACATGGTAAGGAGATGGCCCAGGTTAGACTCAGACATAGAAGACATGGTAAGGAGATGGCCCAGGTTAGACTCAGACATAGAAGACATGGTAAGGAGATGGGCCCGAGTTAGACTCAGACATAGAAGACATGGTAAGGAGATGACCCAGGTTAGACTCAGACATAGAAGACATGGTAAGGAGATGGCCCAGGTTAGACTCAGACATCAGAAGACATGGTAAGGAGATGGCCCAGGTTAGACTCAGACATAGAAGACATGGTAAGGAGATGGCCCATGTTAGACTCAGACATAGAAGACATGGTAAGGAGATGGCCCAGGTTAGACTCCAGACATAGAAGACATGGTAAGGAGATGGCCCAGGTTAGACTCAGACATAGAAGACATGGTAAGGAGATGGCCCAGGTTAGACTCAGACATAGAAGACATGGTAAGGAGATGGCCCAGGTTAGACTCAGACATAGAAGACATGGTAAGGAGATGGCCTGAGGTTAGACTCAGACATAGAAGACATGGTAAGGAGATGGCCCAGGTTAGACTCAGACATAGAAGACATGGTAAGGAGATGGCCCAGGTTAGACTCAGACATAGAAGACATGGTAAGGAGATGGCCCAGGTTAGACTCAGACATAGAAGACATGGTAAGGAGATGGCCCAGGTTAGACTCAGACATAGAAGACATGGTAAGGGAGATGGCCCAGGTTAGACTCAGACATAGAAGACATGGTAAGGAGATGGCCCTAGGGTTAGACTCAGACATAGAAGACATGGTAAGGAGATGGCCCAGGTTAGACTCAGACATTGAAGACATGGTAAGGAGATGGCCCAGGTTAGACTCAGACACACAAGGTTATCACTGGTTAAACCCAGCTTTTCAGCTGACATACAGTCTAAGATACAGGACAAGGGGTTGGGCAAGAGGCTTCGTTTTTTTCAGTCAGAACAAACAGTGCTTGTCCCAGATTACCGGGGAGGAGAGAGAGAGAGAAATTTGTTGTTGTGGGGTTGTGAAAAGGCTACTTGGTCCTATAACCTACTTAGTGCAGACTGAGGGAAAAACTGTGTATGAAGCATGTGGATCAAATGATGATGCAACACAATGAAAGAGAAAGAGCTGAATGTGTCAGAGTGGAACATCTCTGATTGGGACTTGGACACTACGACTGGGACGGGCACCAATACAGACACACAGATTGTTCCAGGCCGTGAGCCTGAGGTCCAGAGCATCTGAGAGGCCAAAAAGGGTCAGAAGGCCTCCGGACCGATTGGATCTGTAAACAGGTTGTATATGAGTTGAGAAGTGAAAGACTGTTTTGGAAAATTCATGATGTTCGTCAAGGATGTTTTCAGAGGAAGTGAGAATTTCCTGGGGAGGAGTGTGGTGTATTGAGAAATGTATTATGTGTTAACGAGTTTAGATTTAAAATGGTTGCAAATAGCCAATGGGATTTGTATGCAGGAGATTATTTGAATTAACAAATGACATTGGGTTTTCCATTCTTGCATTGAAGTGATTGGATTACGAGATGCAAGGGCGGTAAAAAGTTTAATGATGTATTGGTTGGGCTGAAGACACTGTAGAGAGTGGTCCACTGGAATGTGTTAAGGAGAACATGAAATAAATCTGTTCAGTTTATTATAAGTATGCTTCGAGTCTTCAGTAAAAAGAACCCAGCATCTTAGGATGCAACAATGATCCTTTATCACGTTTACAAAATAACAGATTGAAAGACAACAAATAGACTAATTTTAATTAATTAAAAATATGTTTGAGACATGGGACAAGGCCATGTGTTGCTGCACTGTCTAAATATGTTCGAGACATGGGACATGGCCATGTGTTGCTGCACTGTCTAAATATGTTAGAGACATGGGACATGGCCTTGTGTTGCTGCACTGTCTAAATATGTTAGAGACATGGGACATGGCCTTGTGTTGCTGCACTGTCTAAATATGTTAGAGACATGGGACATGGCCTTGTGTTGCTGCACTGTCTAAATATGTTAGAGACATGGGACATGGCCTTGTGTTGCTGCACTGTCTAAATATGTTAGAGACATGGGACATGGCCTTGTGTTGCTGCACTGTCTAAATATGTTAGAGGCATGGGACATGGCCTTGTGTTGCTGCACTGTCTAAATATGTTAGAGACATGGGACATGGCCTTGTGTTGCTGCACTGTCTAAATATGTTCGAGACATGGGACATGGCCTTGTGTTGCTGCACTGTCTAAATATGTTAGAGACATGGGACATGGCCTTGTGTTGCTGCACTGTCTAAATATGTTAGAGACATGGGACATGGCCTTGTGTTGCTGCACTGTCTAAATATGTTAGAGACATGGGACATGGCCTTGTGTTGCTGCACTGTCTAAATATGTTAGAGACATGGGACATGGCCTTGTGTTGCTGCACTGTCTAAATATGTTCGAGACATGGGACATGGCCTTGTGTTGCTGCACTGTCTAAATATGTTAGAGACATGGGACATGGCCTTGTGTTGCTGCACTGTCTAACTACCTTAACAAACAGTGACACATTATATTATTATTCATATTATTATTGACATTTAACATGGAAAAGAGGTGACCCCTTGACTTTTTACACATTTTGTTACGTTACGGCCTTATTATAAAATGGATTAAATGAAATAATGTCCTCATCAATCTCACACAATACCCCATAATGACGGCGAAAAACAGGTTTATAGAAATGTTTGCAAATGTATAAAAATTCAAAATGAAATAAAACGTATGTACATAAGTATTCAGACCCTTTGTTATGAGACACTAAATTGAGCCCAGGTGCATCCTGTTTCCATTGATCATCCTTGAGCTGTTTCTACAACTTGATTAGTCCATCTTTGGTAAATTCAACTGATTGGACATGATTTGGACCCTGTCTATATAAGGTCCCACAGTTGACACACCCCTCACTATTGTCATTGGTTGCACTAATTGCATTTGTCTACATAACCTGGTTCAATCATGCATGACATCAGTTGATATACAGAGTGTGAGACTCTCTATATATTTTTATATCTTCCAGTTCATTCTCCGTTAGTCAGCACCTCTACACTAAATAATGTTCTCTGGGGTGCGCCAGCTCATGCTTTTTATTAGAGACTTTAGTCCCCAGAGTCTTAACCTGGAAAAGGACTATAGTATGTTTTAGAGACTTTAGTCCCCAGAGGTCTTAACCTGGAAAAGGACTATAGTATGTTTTAGAGAGTTTAGTCCCCAGAGGTCTTAACCTGGAAAGGACTATAGTATGTTTTAGAGACTTTAGTCCCCAGAGGTCTTAACCTGGAAAATGACTATAGTATGTTTTAGAGACTTTAGTCCCCAGAGTTCTTAACCTGGAAAAGAACTATAGTATGTTTTAGAGACTTTAGTCCCCAGAGGTCTTAACCTGGAAAAGGACTATAGTATGTTTTAGAGACTTTAGTCCCCAGAGGTCTTAACCTGGAAAAGGACTATAGTATGTTTTAGAGACTTTAGTCCCCATAGGTCTTAACCTGGAAAAGGACTATAGTATGTTTTAGAGACTTTAGTCCCCAGAGGTCTTAACCTGGAAAAGGACAATAGTATGTTTAAGAGACTTTAGTCCCCAGAGGTCTTAACCTGAAAAGGACTATAGTATGTTTTAGAGACTTTAGTCCCCAGAGGTCTTAACCTGGAAAAGGACTATAGTATGTTTTAGAGACTTTAGTCCCCAGAGGTCTTAACCTGAAAAGGACTATAGTATGTTTTAGAGACTTTAGTCCCCAGAGGTCTTAACCTGGAAAATGACTATAGTATGTTTTAGAGACTTTAGCCCCCCAGAGGTATTAACCTGAAAAGGACTATAGTATGTTTTAGAGACTTTAGTCCCCAGAGGTCTTAACCGGAAAAGGACTATAGTATGTTTTAGAGACTTTAGTCCCCAGAGGTCTTAACCTGGAAAGGACTATAGTATATTTTAGAGACTTTAGTCCCCAGAGGTCTTAACCTGGAAAAGGACTATAGTATGTTTTAGAGACTTTAGTCCCCAGAGGTCTTAACCTGGAAAAAGGACTATAGTATGTTTTAGATACTTTAGTCCCCAGAGGTCTTAACCTGGAAAAGGACTATAGTATGTTTTAGAGACTTTAGTCCCCAGAGGTCTTAACCGGAAAATGACTATAGTATGTTTTAGAGACTTTAGTCCCCAGAGGTCTTAACCTGGAAAAGGACTATAGTATATTTTAGAGACTTTAGTCCCCAGAGGTCTTAACCTGGAAAAGGACTATAGTATGTTTTAGAGACTTTAGTCCCCAGAGGTCTTAACCTGGAAAAGGACTATAGTATGTTTAGAGACTTGAGTCCCCAGAGGTCTTAACCTGGAAAAGGACTATAGTATGTTTTAGAGACTTTTTGTCCCCAGAGTTCTTAACCTGGAAAAGGACTATAGTATGTTTTAGAGACTTTAGTCCCCAGAGGTCTTAACCTGGAAAAGGACTATAGTATGTTTTAGAGACTTTAGTCCCCAGAGGTCTTAACCTGGAAAAGGACTATAGTATGTTTTAGAGACTTTAGTCCCCACACGTCTTAACCTGGAAAAGGACTATAGTATGTTTTAGAGACTTTAGTCCCCAGAGGTCTTAACCTGGAAAAGGACTATAGTATGTTTTAGAGACTTTAGGTCCCCAGAGGTCTTAACTTGAAAAGGACTATAGTATGTTTTAGAGACTTTAGTCCCCAGAGGTCTTAACCTGGAAAGGGACTATAGTATGTTTTAGAGACTTTAGTCCCCAGAGGTCTTAACCTGGAAAAGGACTATAGTATGTTTTAGAGACTTTAGTCCCCAGGGGTCTTAACCTGGAAAAGGACTATAGTATGTTTTAGAGACTTTAGTCCCCAGAGGTCTTAACCTGGAAAAGGACTATAGTATGTTTTAGAGACTTTAGTCCCCAGAGGTCTTAACCTGGAAAAGGACTTTAGTATGTTTTAGAGACTTTAGTCCCCAGAGGTCTTATCCTGGAAAAGGACTTTAGTATGTTTTAGAGACTTTAGTCCCCAGAGGTCTTAACCTGGAAAAGGACTATAGTATGTTTTAGAGACTTTAGTCCCCAGACGTCTTAACCTGAAAAGGACTATAGTATGTTTTAGAGACTTTAGTCCCCAGAGGTCTTAACCTGGAAAAGGACTATAGTATGTTTTAGAGACTTTAGTCCCCAGAGGTCTTAACCAGGAAAATGACTATAGTATGTTTTAGTGACTTTAGTCCCCAGAGGTCTTAATCTGGAAAAGGACTATAGTATGTTTTAGAGACTTTAGTCCCCAGAGGTCTTAACCTGGAAAAGGACTATAGTATGTTTTAGAGACTTTAGTCCCCAGTGGTCTTAACCTGGAAAAGGACTATAGTATGTTTTAGATACTTTAGTCCCCAGAGGTCTTAACCTGGAAAAGGACTATAGTATGTTTTAGAGACTTTAGTCCCCAGAGGTCTTAACCGGAAAATGACTATAGTATGTTTTAGAGACTTTAGTCCCCAGAGGTCTTAACCTGAAAAAGGACTATAGTATAATTTTAGAGACTTTAGTCCCCAGGAGAGGTCTTAACCTGGAAAAGGACTATAGTATGTTTTAGAGACTTTAGTCCCCAGAGGTCTTAACCTGGAAAAGGACTATAGTATGTTTTAGAGACTTGAGTCCCCAGAGGTCTTAACCTGGAAAAGGACTATAGTATGTTTTAGAGACTTTTGTCCCCAGAGTTCTTAACCTGGAAAAGGACTATAGTATGTTTTAGAGACTTTAGTCCCCAGAGGTCTTAACCTGGAAAAGGACTATAGTATGTTTTAGAGACTTTAGTCCCCAGACGTCTTAACCTGGAAAAGGACTATAGTATGTTTTAGAGACTTTAGTCCCCAGAGGTCTTAACCTGGAAAAAGACTATAGTATGTTTTAGAGACTTTAGTCCCCAGAGGTCTTAACCTGGAAAAGGACTATAGTATGTTTTAGAGACTTTAGTCCCCAGAGGTCTTAACCTGGAAAAGGACTATAGTATGTTTTAGAGACTTTAGTCCCCAGAGGTCTTGACCTGGAAAAGGACTATAGTATGTTTTAGAGACTTTAGTCCCCAGAGGTCTTAACCTGGAAAAGGACTATAGAATGTTTTAGAGACTTTAGTCCCCAGAGGTCTTAACCTGGAAAAGGACTATAGTATGTTTTAGAGACTTTAGTCCCAGAGGTCTTAACCTGAAAAGGGACTTTAGTATGTTTTAGAGACTTTAGTCCCCAGAGGTCTTATCCTGGAAAAAGGGACTTTAAGTATGTTTTAGAGACTTTAGTCCCCAGAGGTCTTAACCTGGAAAAGGACTATAGTATGTTTTAGAGACTTTAGTCCCCAGACGTCTTAACCTGGAAAAGGACTATAGTATGTTTTAGAGACTTTAGTCCCCAGAGGTCTTAACCTGGAAAAGGACTATAGTATGTTTTAGAGACTTTAGTCCCCAGAGGTCTTAACCAGGAAAATGACTATAGTATGTTTTAGTGACTTTAGTCCCCAGAGGTCTTAATCTGGAAAAGGACTATAGTTTGTTTTAGAGACTTTAGTCCCCAGAGGTCTTAACCTGGAAAAGGACTATAGTATGTCTTAGAGACTTTAGTCCCCAGGGTCTTAACCTGGAAAAGGACTATAGTATGTTTTAGAGACTTTAGTCCCCAGAGGTCTTAACCTGGAAAAGGACTATAGTATGTTTTAGAGACTTTAGTCCCCAGAGGTCTTAACCTGGAAAAGGACTTTAGTATGTTTTAGAGACTTTAGTCCCCAGAGGTCTTATCCTGGAAAAAGACTTTAGTATGTTTTAGAGACTTTAGTCCCCAGAGGTCTTAACCTGGAAAAGGACTATAGTATGTTTTCTAGAGACTTTAGTCCCCAGACGTCTTAACCTGGAAAAGGACTATAGTATGTTTTAGAGACTTTAGTCCCCAGAGGTCTTAACCTGGAAAAGGACTATAGTATGTTTTAGAGACTTTAGTCCCCAGAGGTCTTAACCAGGAAAAGACTATAGTATGTTTTAGTGACTTTAGTCCCCAGAGGTCTTAATCTGGAAAAGGACTATAGTATGTTTTAGAGACTTTAGTCCCCAGAGGTCTTAACCTGGAAAAGGACTATAGTATGTTTTAGAGACTTTAGTCCCCAGAGGTCTTAACCTGGAAAATAGACTATAGTATGTTTTAGAGACTTTAGTCCCCAGAGGTCTTAACCTGGAAAAGGACTATAGTATGTTTTAGAGACTTTAGTCCCCAGAGGTCTTAACCTGGAAAATGACTATAGTATGTTTTAGTGACTTTAGTCCCCAGAGGTCTTAACCTGGAAAAGGACTATAGTATGTTTTAGATACTTTAGTCCCCAGAGGTCTTAACCTGGAAAAGGACTATAGTATGTTTTAGAGACTTTAGTCCCCAGAGGTCTTAACCAGGAAAATGACTATAGTATGTTTTAGTGACTTTAGTCCCCAGAGGTCTTAACCTGAAAAGGACTATAGTATGTTTTAGATACTTTAGTCCCCAGAGGTCTTAACCTGGAAAATGACTATAGTATGTTTTAGAGACTTTAGTCCCCAGAGGTCTTAACCTGGAAAAGGACTATAGTATGTTTTAGAGACTTTAGTCCCCAGAGGTCTTAACCTGGAAAATGACTATAGTATGTTTTAGTGACTTTAGTCCCAGAGGTCTTAACCTGGAAAAGGACTATAGTATGTTTTAGAGACTTTAGTCCCCAGAGGTCTTAACCTGGAAAAGGACTATAGTATGTTTTAGAGACTTTAGTCCCCAGAGGTCTTAACCTGGAAAAGGACTATAGTATGTTTTAGAGACTTTAGTCCCCAGAGGTCTTAACCAGGGAAAATGACTATAGTATGTTTTAGTGACTTTAGTCCCCAGAGGTCTTAATCTGGAAAAGGACTATAGTATGTTTTAGAGACTTTAGTCCCCAGAGGTCTTAACCTGGAAAAGGACTATAGTATGTTTTAGAGACTTTAGTCCCCAGAGGTCTTAACCTGGAAAAGGACTATAGTATGTTTTAGAGACTTTAGTCCCCAGAGGTCTTAACCTGGAAAAGGACTATAGTATGTTTTAGAGACTTTAGTCCCCAGAGGTCTTAACCTGGATAAGGACTATAGTATGTTTTAGAGACTTTAGCCCCCAGAGGTCTTAACCTGGAAAAGGACTATATTATGTTTTAGAGACTTTAGCCCCCAGAGGTATTAACCTGGAAAAGGACTATAGTATGTTTTAGAGACTTTAGTCCCCAGAGGTCTTAACCGGAAAAGGACTATAGTATGTTTTAGAGACTTTAGTCCCCAGAGGTCTTAACCTGGAAAAGGACTATAGTATATTTTAGAGACTTTAGTCCCCAGAGGTCTTAACCTGGAAAAGGACTATAGTATGTTTTAGAGACTTTAGTCCCCAGAGGTCTTAACCTGGAAAAGGACTATAGTATGTTTTAGATACTTTAGTCCACAGAGGTCTTAACCTGGAAAAGGACTATAGTATGTTTTAGAGACTTTAGTCCCCAGAGGTCTTAACCGGAAAATGACTATAGTATGTTTTAGAGACTTTAGTCCCCAGAGGTCTTAACCTGGAAAAGGACTATAGTATATTTTAGAGACTTTAGTCCCCAGAGGTCTTAACCTGGAAAAGGACTATAGTATGTTTTAGAGACTTTAGTCCCCAGAGGTCTTAACCTGGAAAAGGACTATAGTATGTTTTAGAGACTTTGAGTCCCCCAGAGGTCTTAACCTGGAAAAGGACTATAGTATGTTTTAGAGACTTTAGTCCCCAGAGGTCTTAACCGGGGAAAATGACTATAGTATGTTTTAGAGACTTTGGTCCCCAGAGGTCTTAACCTGGAAAAGGACTATAGTATATTTTAGAGACTTTAGTCCCCAGAGGTCTTAACCTGGAAAAAGGACTATAGTATGTTTTAGAGACTTTAGTCCCCAGAGGTCTTAACCTGGAAAAGGACTATAGTATGTTTTAGAGACTTGAGTCCCCAGAGGTCTTAACCTGGAAAAGGACTATAGTATGATTTAGAACTTTTGTCCCCAGAGTTCTTAACCTGGAAAAGGACTATAGTATGTTTTAGAGACTTTAGTCCCCAGAGGTCTTAACCTGGAAAAGGACTATAGTATGTTTTAGAGACTTTAGTCCCCAGAGGTCTTAACCTGGAAAAGGACTATAGTATGTTTTAGAGACTTTAGTCCCCGGACGTCTTAACCTGGAAAAGGACTATAGTATGTTTTAGAGACTTTAGTCCCCAGAGGTCTTAACCTGGAAAAGGACTATAGTATGTTTTAGAGACTTTAGTCCCCAGAGGTCTTAACCTGGAAAAGGACTATAGTATGTTTTAGAGACTTTAGTCCCCAGACGTCTTAACCTGGAAAAGGACTATAGTATGTTTTAGAGACTTTAGTCCCCAGAGGTCTTAACCTGGAAAAGGACTATAGTATGTTTTAGAGACTTTAGTCCCCAGAGGTCTTAACTTGGAAAAGGACTATAGTATGTTTTAGAGACTTTAGTCCCCAGAGGTCTTAACCTGGAAAAGGACTATAGTATGTTTTAGAGACTTTAGTCCCCAGAGGTCTTAACCTGGAAAAGGACTATAGTATGTTTTAGAGACTTTAGTCCCCAGGGTCTTAACCTGAAAAAGGACTATAGTATGTTTTAGAGACTTTAGTCCCCAGAGGTCTTAACCTGGAAAAGGACTATAGTATGTTTTAGAGACTTTAGTCCCCAGAGGTCTTAACCTGGAAAAGGACTTTAGTATGTTTTAGAGACTTTAGTCCCCAGAGGTCTTATCCTGGAAAAGGACTTTAGTATGTTTTAGAGACTTTAGTCCCCAGAGGTCTTAACCTGGAAAAGGACTATAGTATGTTTTAGAGACTTTAGTCCCCAGACGTCTTAACCTGGAAAAGGACTATAGTATGTTTTAGAGACTTTAGTCCCCAGAGGTCTTAACCTGGAAAAGGACTATAGTATGTTTTAGAGACTTTAGTCCCCAGAGGTCTTAACCAGGAAAATGACTATAGTATGTTTTAGTGACTTTAGTCCCCAGAGGTCTTAATCTGGAAAAGGACTATAGTATGTTTTAGAGACTTTAGTCCCCAGAGGTCTTAACCTGGAAAAGGACTATAGTATGTTTTAGAGACTTTAGTCCCCAGAGGTCTTAACCTGGAAAATGACTATAGTATGTTTTAGAGACTTTAGTCCCCAGAGGTCTTAACCTGGAAAAAGGACTATAGTATGTTTTAGAGACTTTGTCCCCAGAGTTCTTAACCTGGAAAAGGACTATAGTATGTTTTAGAGACTTTAGTCCCCAGAGGTCTTAACCTGGAAAAGGACTATAATATGTTTTAGAGACTTTAGTCCCCAGAGGTCTTAACCTGGAAAAGGACTATAGTATGTTTTAGAGACTTTAGTCCCCAGAGGTCTTAACCTGGAATAGGACTATAGTATGTTTTAGAGACTTTAGTCCCCAGAGGTCTTAACCTGGAAAAGGACTATAGTATGTTTTAGAGACTTTAGTCCCCAGAGGTCTTAACCTGGAAAAGGACTATAGTATGTTTTAGAGACTTTAGTCCCCAGAGGTCTTAACCTGGAAAAAGGACTATAGTATGTTTTAGAGACTTTAGTCCCCAGAGGTCTTAACCTGGAAAAAGGACTATAGTATGTTTTAGAGACTTTAGTCCCCAGGGGTCTTAACCTGGAAAAGGACTATAGTATATTTTAGAGACTTTAGTCCCCAGAGGTCTTAACCAGGAAAATGACTATAGTATGTTTTAGAGACTTTAGTCCCCAGAGGTCTTAACCTGGAAAAGGACTATAGTATGTTTTAGAGACTTTAGTCCCCAGAGGTCTTAACCTGGAAAAGGACTATAGTATGTTTTAGAGACTTTAGTCCCCAGAGGTCTTAACCTGGAAAAGGACTATAGTATGTTTTAGAGACTTTAGTCCCCAGGGGGTCTTAACCTGAAAAGGACTATAGTATATTTTAGAGACTTTAGTCCCCAGAGGTCTTAACCAGGAAAATGACTATAGTATGTTTTAGAGACTTTAGTCCCCAGAGGGTCTTAACCTGGAAAAGGACTATAGTATGTTTTAGAGACTTTAGTCCCCAGAGGTCTTAACCTGGAAAAGGACTATAGTATGTTTTAGATACTTTAGTCCCCAGAGGTCTTAACCTGGAAAAGGACTATAGTATGTTTTAGAGACTTTAGTCCCCAGAGGTCTTAACCTGGAAAAAGGACTATAGTATGTTTTAGAGACTTTAGTCCCCAGAGGTCTTAACCTGGAAAAGGACTATAGTATGTTTTAGAGACTTTAGTCCCCAGAGGTCTTAACCTGGAAAAGGACTATAGTATGTTTTAGAGACTTTAGTCCCTCAGAGGTCTTAACCTGGAAAAGGACTATAGTATGTTTTAGAGACTTTAGTCCCCAGAGGTCTTAACCTGGAAAATGACTTTAGTATGTTTTAGAGACTTTAGTCCCCAGAGGTCTTAACCTGGAAAAGGACTATAGTATGTTTTAGAGACTTTAGTCCCCAGAGGTCTTAACCTGGAAAATGACTATAGTATGTTTTAGTGACTTTAGTCCCCAGAGGTCTTAACCTGGAAAATGACTTTAGTATGTTTTAGAGACTTTAGTCCCCAGAGGTCTTAACCTGGAAAAGGACTATAGTATGTTTTAGAGACTTTAGTCCCCAGAGGTCTTAACCTGGAAAAGGACTATAGTATGTTTTAGAGACTTTAGTCCCCAGAGGTCTTAACCTGGAAAAGGACTATAGTATGTTTTAGTGACTTTAGTCCCCAGAGGTCTTTACCTGGAACCACTAAAACAATTTGGGAGACAGGGCAATCATATTTTTTGTGAATAATCCATTCCCTTGGTAGTCCAGTCCCCCCCCCAACTTGTTGTTGTTTATTTTCTAATACCTAACATATTGAACATGTGTTATATAGCAATGGTTTTACATCAATGATATCTACTCTAGTTGAAATATGATTGCCCTGTCTCCCAAATTGTTTTAGTGGTTCCATTTGTGTAATTGACCACTAGGTGGAAACATTGACCACAGTACCGCTCACCCTGAGGACCAACCTGTATAGTCCACCACCCCTCTCTCATTACGCACCACCAGCTGAAGACAGTTTCTCCCTCATTGTGTTCCCCCATGCAGGCCCCTGCGCACGAGGGTGCAAAAGGGGGAAATGGCATTGTGTGCATAGAGCACTTTAACAATTCCATGTCCAAGGAGGTCTGGGTGCAGTGTTGGGAATGATGGGCCCACCAAGCCTGAACCCCAGGACAGCCATACCACTGTCACCAAGCCTGAACCCCAGACAGCCATACCACTGTCACCAAGCCTGAACCCCAGGACAGCCATACCACTGTCCCCAAGCCTGAACCCCAGGACAGCCATACCACTGTCACCAAGCCTGAACCCCAGGACAGCCATACCACTGTCACCAAGCCTGAACCCCAGGACAGCCATACCACTGTCACCAAGCCTGAACCCCAGGACAGCCATACCACTGTCACCAAGCCTGAACCCCAGGACAGCCATACCACTGTCACCAAGCCTGAACCCCAGGACAGCCATACCACTGTCACCAAGCCTGAACCCCAGGACAGCCATACCACTGTCACCAAGCCTGAACCCCAGGACAGCCATACCACTGTCACCAAACCTGAACCCCAGGACAGCCATACCACTGTCACCAAGCCTGAACCCCAGGACAGCCATACCACTGTCACCAAGCCTGAACCCCCAGGACAGCCATACCACTGTCACCAAGCCTGAACCCCAGGACAGCCATACCACTGTCACCAAGCCTGAACCCCAGGACAGCCATACCACTGTCACCAAGCCTGAACCCCAGGACAGCCATACCACTGTCACCAAGCCTGAACCCCAGGACAGCCATACCACTGTCACCAAGCCTGAACCCCAGGACAGCCATACCACTGTCACCAAGCCTGAACCCCAGGACAGCCATACCACTGTCACCAAGCCTGAACCCCAGGACAGCCATACCACTGTCACAACTGTGACTCTGATTAAATGAACATGTCGAACATTCAGTCACAGACACAGTCACACACACACAGACACACACACACAGACACGCACATACAGACACACACACATACACACAGACACACACATACAGACACACACACACACGCACACACATACAGACACACACACGCACACACACACCACAAACGTTCAGGTGTTTAGTTTTGCCTAGTTGTTGTTTGGTTGAGAAAGACCATTTAGTGGAGGGGAAAATAATAAAACATTTATTTTTGAAATATTTATTATTATTTCTGCCAAATGAAATGTTGAACATGGCAATGTTGCTCTCATGGTCTCAATAAAGTTGTACAATATTTAGTTGCATGTCATGATCTATGCCCTTTTTCATTCTGTTCCAATTCAGCCCAAGCACTGTTCCAATTAAAGCCAGACCATGGGGTAAACTGGAACACTTCACTCCCTTGTAGTTAAGACAACACCATTCATTTTGCAGTTTTGATTTACATATATAATAACATCACCAATTTGTAAAGGGACAGATGTAGGTTGTTTGTATCAAGTTTTGGACACACCACCATAAAGGATCTCTGAGAAACTGACAAAAAGGTGAAAAGTGTTACAACCATCTCTGGTCTCCCCTACATGTTCAACTTAATAGACATGTTTTCCATCTCAAGAGGTCAAATAAAACAAATGTCTATGGTGCATATTAAGTGCAGGCCCGGCGCCACCAGGGGGCAGAAGAGGGCATATTGGAATATTGTGCCTCCTCAGTTCTCTATCCATATTCTGTCCCACAATCTGCCCCCTCCATCATGCCCAACCCATTTGCTGTGTATGCTTCGTTCATGCAACTCCCTTGCACGCATCATACCTACGTCATACACATTTTACCGGTAAGAAGAGCAGGGTCAATCTGACCGTTTAGGTTTACTTTCAAAGTTATGTACTACAAAAAAACAAAAAACATTCACTGCGCAGCTGGATGGAATTTAGCTAATGTTAACAGTTAGGTAGGTAGCTGATAGTATGATGGATATTAGAAAGTGGCTTCTCCAGGGCACAACGGCAGCATCGGATCAAAGTGGCGAGGAGGAGGAGAAGCCTGCCATATAGAGGCCAAAGGCAAGGCTGCTGGTCCGACGCTAATCACCGAGGCCAAGGCCGATGAGCCGACGCTAATCACTGAGGCCAAGGCCACTGGTCCGACGCTAATCACCGAGGCCAAGGCCGCTGAGCCGACGCTAATCACCGAGGCCAAGGCTGCTGAGCCGACGCTAATCACCGATGCCAAGGCCGCTGAGCCGACGCTAATCACAGAGGCCAAGGCCGCTGAGCCGACGCTAATCACCGAGGCCAAGGCTGCTGAGCTGACACTAATCACAGAGGCCAAGGCTGCTGGTCGACGCTAATCACCGAGGCCAAGGCCGCTGAGCCCAGCAGCAAAGGCACCTGCTCAACCGTCTTGCAGCCTGGTGACATAGGAGGTAACCAACCTGAGGAGGCCTGCAGCCGCCAAGACCGAACCTAGCAGCAGCACCGGGCCAGTATATTACAAGCACCGACGCCTCCGTTAGTGCCTGACAACCCTCGGTGATGAGGAGCCAGCGCGCAGGTTTGTCTGGGGAAATACCCAACCCGCCTGTACTGTGGGAGAAAACTGACATTTTGAGGCACGTGGTTCAAAGGCAGAGTGACTGCTGCAAGCCAGATGCAGTTTGATGAGTTATGGGAGAGATACAAGCACACGGACACCCCTGCTCCAAGCAAACGGCAAAGAGTAGTGAGTAGTAATCTGAAACAACATGTGGTGGAAACACCAATGGGCCAGCTAGAAGAGGACAATGAGAGGGAGTGTAACAGACTGTTTTTCAGCACTCTGGATGCTGTACTGGGAGAAATGTCAGCAAGATTTAACGAACAAAACAGCCAACTTGCCTTGCACCCAGAGAATGAAACCTTTATGGATGTGTAAAAAGTGGAACCACTGCTGGACTTAATCTCAGGAGATTTTGTGGAAACTGAGTTTACTGTCGCACGCCAGTTTCTACAGACTGAAATCGCCCGATCTGGAGAAGAAAAATGGACAATGCAGAGCATTTTGGAGAGATTCTCCGGGCCTCTAACAGCAATGTCTACTGTGATGATGGCGTTGAAGCTGGGATTAACATTTGGAGCATCCACGGCAACTTGCCAGAACTCCTTTAAAAAAAAAAATCAAAAACGTATTCAGTGAGCACAGACGGAGCATGTTGCACAGGAGGAAAGCGCAGCTGATTCAACTGGCATTTGAGAGGGATCTTACAAGCAAATTCCGTGGGGAGTGGAAGGAGAGACTGCTGAGGAGGTTCAACACAGCATCAAGGCGGCTGCAACTCTTTTGAATCTGGGTGAGAACAGGCAGCCTGGCTGGGCTTGTATTATTGAGTTATTTGCTAGCTTTTGGAAATGCGTGGCAAACGTCAGAAATAGGCGTAGACGTGATTTTCTTTATTGGCCTTGCTGCCAAGTCTGCTACTTGATTTCTGTGATTGGATTGGAAATGTTTGGATTGTTTTTAATATTGTTTTATAATGTAGAAGAGGTGCTTTACATTACATTGATGAGGGTGGGCAGACCTTGACCAATGGTTGAGTAACAATGTAGCTATAGTGTTGCCATAAACAACTTGTTGCTATGGAATACTAATGTCTCTGTTATCATATGCAGCGTAGGACGGCACTCTGGTGGGAAGACAGCTTGGTAGCTGCGTCCAAGCTGCATTGGACCGATAAGTCCTGGTAGTGCGTTGTACATTATTGTTTGCTTTCCGCTATTGGAAATGCATTGTATTGGCATGAGGAAGTGTTATTACGGTAATTAGCAACTGTTTTGCATTGGATTGGCATGAGGAAGGGTTATTACGGTAATTAGCAACTGTTTTGCATTGGATTGATGGGTATTGTGCATGTAGCTGTGTAGCGTTGTCATAACTTGCAATTTCTCGAGCCGGTTATGAATTGTTATGCAAATACATTGTGTGTAATTGTACTATCGATTATATTCCATCCTGTGTTATCAGCAAGCAAAAATAGTTGTGCCCCCTTAGTAATTTCTGATGCCCCCTTGCCGAGTTAATCCTACCTCCGGGCCTGGGTTACAGGTGAAATAAATTATGGTGAACGTGCAAGGTGATGAGATTGATGCTCCTTTCCAATAAATATCGAGGGTCTTATTCTGGTGACATGTTGATCGATGCTTGGCTGCTAATGAAGGTAGTTATGTGGCACTACATTAGATCACTCAAATATGGTATCCTTGCGCGCTGCAGGATACATTCAGAGTAAGTATTTGTGATTAGTCCGGAGTCCCGGCTAGTGCTGCGGCTGACCCCCATAAATACCTGCCGCCTCAGTACATCCACCTCTTCCTTTTCTCACCTCATTCATTTGTCTTGGAGATGAGAGGCTGGTGGTTGACAGAGGAAAAGGAAACCAGGTAGAAAGAGGAGGATACAGGGCATTCAGAAAGGATTCTGACCCCTTGACTTTTTCCACATTTTGTTACGTTACAGCATTCTACAATTGATTAATTAAATAACAGTCCTCATCAAATCAAATCAAATTTTATTTGTCACATACACGTGTTTACCAGATGTTATAGCGGGTGTAGCGAAATGCTTGTGCTTCTAGCTCCGACAGTGCAGTAATATCTAACAAGTAATATCTAACAATTTCACAACATATAATAATAATAATAATATATAATAATATAAAATATAATATACCCAATACACACAAAACTAGTAAGGAATGGAATTTAAGAATATATACATATATGGACAAGCAATGACAGAGCGGCATTGACTAAGATACAGTAGAATATTATAGAATAGAATGCAGTATATACATATGAGATGAGTAGTGCAAGATATGTAAACATTATTCATGGTTAACTAGTCTGTTTATTCCACTGATTCATATGGATGCCAGTCCATTCATTGGCTGTAAAAGTGGGTAAAAACAGAAAAGCATATAACTGTAGCTATGTGGTCTTTACTTGGGTGTGTTTCAGCAGGGTGAGGTCAGAGAGATGCTTCCAAGTCAGTATTTTTCAGAACTCATAAAATCCTTTACACAATCTGATGGGATGAATGTTCAACCCCCATTTAAATAACCATAAAGTCTATATAGTACCTTTAAGTTAAGACCTCACAGATCTGTTCATGGCAAAAGCAGTTCATTTAATGATATTAATTGATTCTTAAAGAATATAACTTTTAAATCATGAGACTCATCTTGAGGAGTCACCTGTGACAGTATTCATAAAGTAGGAGTTCCTGATCTGGGATCAGTTTTGCCTTTTAGATCATAATGAAACAGATTAGATGGACAGAGGGACCTGATCCTAGATCAGCACTCCTCCTCTGGGAAACTGCATGTATGAAACCGAACACATAGTCGTAGTCTAGGTACAGCAGGTGTTTACTGCCATCTAGTGGAAGATACCAATAAAACACTTTATTATCAGGGTGGGGAGACGACTGAGCTGAAACTGAATGTACAGGATCCATTTGGAGATGACAGAGCAGAAAACACTATATGGAGAGAACTGAAAAATAAAGTAAGTATTTCTGAACAATAATCTGAACAATAGTCTATTCTAATGGACAGAGTAAGAGAATGAATACCTGGAATGAGATATTACTAGTTAGTAGAACTGCTACTTGAGCTTAGTTGCTGACAGACAGCAGTTTTCAAAGTGGAAACTAATCAGTAGCTCTATGTGTTATCAGGTAGGCTATTATCATTGTCATTATGGAGACACCTATTTTACAACCCTTATTCCATGAAACATATTAACGCTGTAGAACTGATGCACATCAAGAAATAAGGTGACAAATCACAGGAAAACTACTTTAGGCTCTCTAGAGCACGTTAGATACATTGTGTCGGAGGTGGTTTTAAACTGCATTCTACTTTGCTTATGGAAAACCATATCATGCGAAGGTTTTTACACATGCTCTGTTCTTGGGTTTTGTTCTTGGGTCTCGAGTGGAAATTTGAAATGGAAGTTATGGAACTCCATCATGTGCTTCTGTTATGAGAAAAACTCCACAATGAAACTGACATTAAATGTGGAGAATGATAGATCTGTTGGCCATCAAGTAGCCTATTAATTGTTATGCCTGTCTAGGCTACTGTAGCCTGCCATTTTATACTATAAATATGTTGAAATGACTGGAGTCGTTGCAAATCATTTTGTGCCACTTGTGTAGCCAACCTGGAGCTGGCAAACAGATGTAATAAATAGCCTTTAACTTCAGTTTATTGTTGTTGTAGCCTTGTGTTATTATGTAATTAATAATGGCCGTGTTTAGTTCATTCAATTGGAAGTTATCAAGTGTCACCATGGTCACAGTTCTATCTCAATTGCTGATCAGATGTTAGAATGCATTAGATTGAAGGTAACAGTCAGCCAGATTAGGCTACAGGTAAAAAAATAACCTGGCTGTTGTTGACAAGCATGGACCTATTCAGTTCATATCCATGTTATTAATATTTGTTTCATTGATTGAAAATCCGACCCCATCCTCAGTAGCCTAATCCAGCAGGCTACTGGGCAACAGAAGCACTTCCTACCTCAACATCGTCTTGCTATTCATGTTAAATAAATTAGTCTGTCAATTTGAACTAAGCAAGCTGCTAAATCATTCAGCTTACATCTTGCCTACATCTTGCCCAGGCTACTGGAGGCTATCTGAAATAAGATGTAGGCCTATCAGGGTCTATGTTTTGGCCTAGTTGTCAGGCCTTGTGGGTGGGTTTTGAGTAGTCATTGGGCTAGAAAAAGTAATTGTTTTAAATCACCTGACTGTTTGGATGTGTCTGTTAGTAAACTGTTTTATTTCTAAGAGATCATGAGTATTCCCCTGGTCCGCACTGTTGTAAAGTCTAGTTACAGCAGGTGTTTACTGCCATCTAGTGGAAGATACCAATAAAACACTTTATTATCAGGATGGGGAGACGGCTGAGCTGAAACAGAACGTGGAATAGCCTTCATTTCTCAGAACAAGACTGACGAGTTTTAGAAGAAAGTTCTTTGTTTCTGGCCATTTTGAGGCTGTAATCGAACCCACAATTGCTGATGATCCAGATACTCAACTAGTCTCAAGAAGGCCAGTTTTATTGCTTCTTTAATCAGCACAACATTTTTCAGCTGTGCTAACATAATTGCAAATGGGTTTTCTAATGATCAATTATTCTTTTAAAATGATCAACTTGGATTAGCAAACACAACGTGCCATTGGAACACAGGACTGATGGTTGCTGATAATGGGCCTCTGTAAGCCTATGTAGATATTCCATTAAAAATCAGCCATTTTAAGCTACAATAGCCATTTACAACATTAACAATGTTTATACTGTATTTCTGATCAATTTGATGTTATTTTAATGGACAAAAAAATTGATTTTCTTTCGAAAACAAGGACATTTCAAAGTGACCCCAAACTTTTGAACGGTAGTGTATATCTGAACAAATAGCAGCAGGAATGGTTATACAGCTAGAGACAGAATACTGTTAAAATATATATCAGTATATTATGGAAACTAGTTATTGCAGGTAAATACAGTTATTATAATAAAATCAGTAAGGTACACATTTGCACTAAATGATCATGAATGGGCAATCTATTGGGTAAAACCCACTGCAGTAGTTATTTTATGGTAACCAGCTGTCAATAGTTCTTTGCTACATATGAATATGCATAAAGGAGCCAAAGGCACCTTGATTACATAGATCACACAGAAGAGAGGTTAATATGTTCATTAAATTATGTTTTCTAGGTGGAAGGTTTACCCTGTGTATGAGATTAAAATGTATCAGCTGGTGATTAGGATTGTTAGATGAACCCACTAAGTTCCTGATGAACTCAACTGGTGAGCCTCTTTAGCAGCTAGTTCCATGGACACACTGATTTCAATGTCCTTTGCCAAGGTCAGATGACTTTCAGTCAACAGTCTCTTTTGTGTAGCTCCACTCCGTAGCCCACATACTAGTCTGTCTCTAATGATGTCATTTAGAACAGCATTAAACTCAGTGTTCTGATAGTTTCTTTAATGCAGCAGCAAACATTGTTACTGATTCTCCCTCTTCCTGATGTCTCCTGTGGAACCTGAACCTTTCAGCATTAACTAGTGGTTCTGGTGAAAAATGTCCTTTAAGTATCTCCACAATATCCCCATACGTCTTATTACCTGTTCTGACTGGCTGTAGCAGGCTGCCTAGTAAATTAAATGTCTTTGGCCCCATTACACTAAAACATGTAGGCACAATGTTGTCCTCATCCATGTCATTTACAAGAACAAAATATTCAAACCGTTCTGTATATGAGCTCCACTGTTCAATACTTTCATCAAACTGTCCAATGTTTCCAACAATTCCAATAATTTTTCGTTTCTCAATAAGCTCCTGATTGTCACTCACTTCAATATTGTCCTCAATCACAGCAATATTTTCCTCAGTCACGTGATCTTCATTCACTTCACTCACTGACGTTTCCTCCTAAGTTCGCTCATTTAGCAGTTTTATTTAAAAGGTTTGCCTTCACAGTTGAATAAATGTCCTTTCCTTCAATCAATGTATGTTCCTCCCTTTTAATCATTTGGTTTTCCCGCTCCGACGTCCGTCTCCAGTCCTTTTCTGCCGTCCATGACGATTTTAACTCTCTCTCTCTTAGCTAGCTAGACTATGCACTTGCCTCTGCTATCAATACACTGTGCTAACATTAGCCTAGACTGGACCACAGAAAATAACAGTTTTAAACAGTTGTAAAAACCCACTTCTTCCAGACAGAATAGTTCCTGTAGATTCAGACTTACTCATCACCAATCTGTTGTAATGTCTCGTGGGTTTCATAACCACGTCTGTACAACAATTCAATAATGATGAGACAGGAGACAGGAATCAGTTCAACCATTTATCTGGAACGTGATCATCTCAACACATACAAACCCCCATGATGCTCTGCAGCACAACCCCAATATACAACAAATACATAAATAAGTAAATGGACACTAAACAAAACTCATAGAGGAATTTAAATGTTCAGTTGTAGAAAGTAGGGCCATGGGATAGGGTCAGAAAGGTCAGTATGTTTGATAACTGGTTCCAGAGGTGACATAACAAGCATAAGGTCCATTATAACACAGTGAAGTAGAGGTGGGAGCTAAAAGCAGACATGGACAGTGAGACGGTGTGAGGAGGTCAGGGTGAAACACTAGATCAGGACAGGTAGAAATGGCAGGGCTGGACATAGACACAGAGACACATTCTGATCATGGCTCAGACCTGACCTGAGACACCCAAACAGAAGATGCCATAGCAAAGTCCTGTCCAGTAGGCTATATGGGATTTCCTTTAATCAAAATCCAACACAAGGAAATGTGTCCAGTGTGTGTGTGTGTCCAGTGTGTGTGTGTGTGTTTGTCTAGTGTGTGTGTGTGTGTGTGTTCGTGTGTGTGTGTGTGTTCAGCGTGTGTGTGCCCAGTGTGTGTGTGTCCAGTGTGTGTGTGTGTCCGGTGTGTGTGTGTGTTCAGTATGTGTGTGTGTGTGTGTGTGTGTGTCCAGTGTGTGTGTGTGTGTCCAGTGTGTGTGTGTGTGTCCGGTGTGTGTGTATGTTCAGTATGTGTGTTTGTGTGTGTGTGTGTCCAGTGTGTGTGTGTGTGTGTCCAGTGTGTGTTCAGTGTGTGTGTGTGTGTATGTCCAGTGTGTGTGTGTGTCCAGAGTGTGTGTGTTCAGAGTGTGTGTGTGTTCAGAGTGTGTGTCCAGCGTGTGTGTGTGTGTTAAGTGTGTGTGTGTGTCTAGTGTGTGTGTGTCCAGTGTGTGTGTCCAGCGTGTGTGTGTGTCTAGTGTGTGTGTGTCTAGTGTGTGTGTGTTCAGAGTGTGTGTGTGTCCAGTGTGTGTGTGTGTTCAGTGTGTGTGTGTGTGTGTGTCCAGTGTGTGTGTGTGTTCAGTGTGTGTGTGTGTGTGTGTCCAGTGTGTGTGTGTGTCCAGAGTGTGTGTGTTCAGATTGTGTGTGTGTTCTGTGTGTCCAGCGTGTGTGTGTGTTAAGTGTGTGTGTGTGTCTAGTGTGTGTGTGTCCAGTGTGTGTGTCCAGCGTGTGTGTGTGTGTTAAGTGTGTGTGTGTGTGTGTGTCTAGTGTGTGTGTGTCTAGTGTGTGTGTGTTCAGAGTGTGTGTCCAGCGTGTGTGTGTGTTAAGTGTGTGTGTGTGTGTGTGTCTAGTGTGTGTGTGTCCAGTGTGTTTGTTCAGTGTGTGTGTGTGTTCAGTGTGTGTGTCTAGCGTGTGTGTGTGTGTGTGTGTTAAGTGTGTGTGTGTGTATCCAGTGTGTGTGTGTGTGTGTTCAGTGTGTGTGTGTCCAGTGTGTGGGTGTGTTTTTGTGTGTGTGTGTCTAGTGTGTGTGTGTGTGTGTTCAGTGTGTTTGTGTGTGTCTCCAGTGTGTGTGTGTGTGTGTGTGTGTGTGTCAGTGTCTGTGTGTGTAGTGTGTGTGTGTGTGTGTGTGCAAGTGTGTGTGTGTGTAATGTGTGTGTGTGTGTGTGTGTGTGTTCAGTGTCTGTGTGTGTAATGTGTGTGTGTGTGTGTGTGTGTCAAGTGTGTGTTTGTGTCCAGTGTGTGTCCTGTGTGTGTGTGTATCCAGTGTATGTGTGTGTGTGTTATGTTTGTATGTGTGTGTGTGTGTGTGTGTGTTTGTCCAGTGTGTGTGTGTGTGCAGTGTGTGTGTGTGTGTCCAGTGTGTGTGTGTCCAGTGTGTGTTTGTCCAGTGCGTGTGTGTGTGTGTCTGTGTGTGTCCTGTGTGTGTATGTGTCCAGTGTGTGTCCCCAGTGTGTGTGTGTGTCCCCAGTGTGTGTGTGTGTGTCCAGTGTGTGTGTGTGGTGTGTGTGTGTGTGTGTGTGTGTGTGTGTGTGTGTGTGTCCAGTGTGTGTGTGTGTATCAGTGTTACCATGGTTATTATTTACAGGGACACTGAGGAGTCAACACCATAAGCCCAAAACCCTGGATAGAGGGGGCTCAGTGAATGTGAGTGGAATGTGTTCAGGTGGGTCAGTGTGTCAGAGGAGACTCTGTAGAAGGACAGAGTGCCGGCTGGCCAGTCCAGATACACTCCCTACTCTGTGGGAGCTGGAGGAGGGGACGTCTATGGTAGTGGACGTATTATTGTGACAGGCAGAGTAACTGTTGCCAGAGCAGATCAGACTCCAGGACTTGTCATTGTCTCCAATCCTACTGTCATTACCCATTCCTCTCCTGCTGATTCCTTTATATGCCACTCCTATAACAGCCCCTCCCCCACTCCACTCTACCTCCAAGTAACAGCGCCCAGTCAGACCCTCTCTACACAGCACCTGAGGCCAGACCTCAAATCTCTCTGGGTGATCAGGATACGGCTGCTCCTCTCTCCTCCATGTCACCTTTCTGTTCTCCTCAGACAGAGAGAGGAATCTGTCTACTGTGTTTAGGTCCAGTGTGAGATCACAGACATCTGATGGATGAAACCAGACACAATATTAGAAATCATCATCATTCACATTAGAATGTTAACTCACTTTTCACTAATTCATTTAATGTAGATGTTTCTAGGTATCAAAAGGAGAAGTTAAGGTAACTTGAGACTTGTTGAATGCTCATATGTTATACTGTATGGTAATATAAAACACACTTATTCCCATTCATTACACACACACACACACACACACACACACACACACACACACACACACACACACACACACACACACACACACACACACACACACACACATCCTGAACACACACACACTCCTGAACACACACACACATCCTGAACACACACACACACACACACACACACACACACACACACACAACTTCATGCATGAACACACACACACACACACACACACAGATCCTGAACACACACACACACTGGACACACACACACACACACACACACACCTTCATGCATGAACACACACACACATTTCTAAAGTAACACAAACACACCACACACACACAGACACACACATTGTCAAAGCAACTCTTTGTAAACTTTGGTGTCCGTGATTTGTGCTTCTGTAGAACTACAGCTGATATTTAATATGACCAAGTAAGTAATGATGGTGGTCTTTGACTTTGACTTCACTTGAATTAAGACTTATTCTTAGTCATATTCTTCACAGCAGTCAACACTCACATTTTCTAAGTCCAGGTTTCATTCTGTTCTCTCCACCATGTTCCACACTGTAGCGGTAAGCAGAAGAACAGACAGTCATTGAGGGATACAACTGAACTCACACACACACACACACACACACTCACACTCACACACAGTCAGCATATACCTTTGTCCAAGTGTGTGTGTGTGTGTGTGTCCAGTGTGTGTGTGTGTGTGTGTGTCCAGTGTGTGTGTGTTTCCTTTGTGTGTGTGTATGTGTGTGTCCAGTGTGTGTGTGTGTGTGTCTGTGTCCAGTGTGTGTGTGTGTCCAGTGTGTGTGTGTGTTTCCTTTGTGTGTGTATGTGTGTGTCCTTTGTGCGTATGTTTCCAGTGTGTATAACTTTGTACAAGTGGTGGTAAGAATGTTTGTCTGTGTGTGTGTGTGTCCAGTGTGTGTCCAGTGTGTGTGTTTGTGTGTGTGTCCAGTGTGTGTGTGTCCAGTGTGTGTGTGTGTGTCCAATGTGTGTGTGTGTGTGTGTGGAATGTGTGTGTTTCAGTGTGTATGTGTGTGTGTCCTGTTTGTGTGTGTCCAGTGTGTGTGTGTGTGTGTTGTCCTCTTTGTGTGTGCCCAGTGTGTATGTGTGTGTGTGTGTGTCCAGTGTGTGTGTGTGTGTGTCCTGTGTGTGTGTGTTTCCAGTGTGTGTCCTGTGTGTGTGTGTGTCCAGTGTGTGTGTGTGTGTGTGTGTCCAGTGTGTGTGTGTGTGTGTCCAGTGTGTGTGTGTGTTTGTCCAGTGTGTGTGTGTGTCCAGTGTGAGTGTGTGTGAGTGTCCAGTGTGTGCACACACAAACATACACTGGACACACACACACACACACACACATTCTGGACCACACACACAAAAACACACTGGACACACACAAACACACTGGACACACACACAAACACACTGGACACACACACTGGACGCACACACACTGGACACACACTTGACACACACACACACACATTGGACCCACACACACACACACACTGGACACACAAACACACACACACACACACACGCACACACTGGACACACACACACTGGACACACACACACACACTGGACACACACACACACTGGACACAAACACACACTGGACACACACACACACACACACTGGACATACACACTGGACAAAGACATACACACACACTGGACACACACAGACACACACACACACACACACATACACACACCAGACACACACACACACTGGACACACACACACTGGACCCACACACACACACACACTGGACCCACACACACACACACACTGGACCCACACCCACACACACTGGACCCACACACACACACACTGGACACACACACACACACACTGGACCCACACACACACACACACACACACACACACACACACACACACACACACACACACACACACACACACACACACACACAGTCTTTATATAACTTAGTCCAAGTGGTGGTCAGAATGTTTGTCTTAACTAGCCTGATAACTCCAACATGTCTGATATGAACATTGACATAAACCCTCTACATACTTGAGTTTCTCCAGTCTGCAGTGTGGATCCTCCAGTCCAGCAGAGAGCAGTCTGACTCCTGAGTCTCCTGGGTGATTGTAGCTCAGGTCCAGCTCTCTCAGGTGTGAGGGGTTTGACTTCAGAGCTGAGACCAGAGAAGCACAGCCTTCCTCTGTGACTAGACAGCCTGACAGCCTGCAAAGAGTCAAATCATATTAAAACCACACTGCTATTCTTTGGTGGTGAAAATAGTGGCAGTATATTTTTTCAACATATTCAGATACATCAGTGTCCTGAAACCTGCCATATCTATTCATAAATGAATGTATCATTATTAGAAATTATCAGATTATTGCTTCTAGATAGAAACATTTATAGTACAAATATTTGAGTAGACTGACCAGAGCAGTTTAAAAAGCAGTATCAGTCAAAATGCAGACGTTGAGGTATCAGATTTTGATTGTATTGAGTATACAGTCCACACCATATCTATTTTGACAGAGAAGCTAACATTTTAAATGAAAGCACTTTATGTATCTAGTCCCCCTATTTGTAGAAATCAAAAGTATTCTGACCAATTCACTTATAGTGTATTAAAGTTGTCAAAAGTTGAGTATTTGGTCCCAAACTCGTTGGTTGCATTTGCAGTTTGTTTTGGTTGTGTTTTGGGTTATGTTTTGCCCAATAGTAACTGAATGGTGGATGATGACTTGATTAATTTTCTGTCTAAGTGGGTAGATTACATGTTTCTAAACACTACTAAATTAATCCTGATGATGCCATGATTAAGAAAAATCATGAATGAATCATGAATAATAATGAGTGAGAAAGTTACAGAGGCTACAACAAAACATGCTAACCTCTCACCATTACCAATAACAGAGGGGTATGATCCTTGTTCCTCTGTAACTTTCTCATTCATCATTATTCACGATTCATTCATGATTATTCATAATCATAGTAGCATCCAAATGAATGTAGAAGTGTTCAGAAACATCTTCTATTCTTACTGACAATACAAGTGAAGTGACTCCAAAATGACAGGACATTATTCACCATTCAGTTTCTATTGGGAAAAACATCATCCAAAACACAACCAAGACAAACTGCAAATGTATTCAACAAGTTTGTAGAATCACAAGCTTGATGTAATCACTGCAGGTAAGGAATATAGGACCAAATACTAAACTTTTGACTAAATTAATCCTAGTGTGTGTGTTTGTGTGTCCAGTGTGTGCCTGTGTTCAGTGTGTGTGTGTACAGTGTGTGTGTCCAGTGTGTGTGTGTGTGTGTGTCCAGGTTGTTTGTGTGTCCAATGTGTGTGTCCAGTGTGTGTGTGCGTCCGGTGTGTGTGTGTCCAGGTTGTGTGAGTGTCCAGTGTGTGTGTGTCAAATGTGTGTGCGTGTGTGTCCCGTGTGTGTTAAGTGTGTGTGTGTGTGTGTCCAGTGTGTGTGTGTCCAGTGTGTGTGAACCAAAACAAACTGCAAATGTATTCAACAAGTTTGTAGAATCACAAGCTTGATGTAATCACTGCAGGTAAGGAATATGGGACCAAATACTAAACTTATGACCAACTACAGGAATACTGACCTCAGAGTCTCCAGTTTACAGTGGGGATTCCCCAGTCCAGCAGAGAGATGCTTCACTCCTGAATCTTTCAGGTCATTGTTACTCAGATCCAGCTCTCTCAGGTGTGAGGGGTTTGACTTCAGAGCTGAGACCAGAGAAGCACAGCCTTCCTCTGTGACTCCACAGCCTGACAGCCTGACAGAGAGATCATCATGATTTCACAAACACACTGTTAATTTAACACCAGTAGTGTAGAAGGACAATTGCAGATGCATTTGGTTTATTCTCTCAAACAACATATAGATTCATCTTCCATCTCCTAGAATTGCATGGTCATATTGTTATACTAATGTGAAAATCAATGCATTTATTCAATATGTTTTTCAATATAATATTATAGACATATTATAATACATATTTTACTCTAAACTGAATATTTCTTCCTGATGATTAGTACTTAAATGTCATTTTATGTACTCACAGAGCAGCTCTGGAGGCTTTGACCACTGGCAGCAGCCTCAGAAGACCTTCCTCTGATCTGGAGTATTTCTTCAGGTCAAACACATCCAGCTCCTTTTCTGAAGTCAGCAATACAAAGACCAGAGCTGACCACTGTGCAGGTGACAGTTCTTCTTCTGAGAGACTTCCTGATCTCAGGTATCTTTGGATCTCCTCCACTAGAGAATGGTCATTCAGTTCATTCAGACAGTGGAACAGATTGATGCACCTCTCTGGAGAGGGATTCTCCCTGATCTTCTCCTTGATGTACTTGACTGTTTTTTCATGGCTCTTTGAGCTGCTTCTTGTCTTTGTCAGGAGACCTCGTAAGTGCTTCTGATTGGACTCCAGTGAGAGGCCCAGAAGGAAGCGGAGGAAAAGGTCCAGGTTTCCTGTCTCACTTTGTAAGGCTTTATCCACAGCACTCTTGTAGAAAGTAACTTTACGCTTGTGTCTGAACCTCACAGAAAAGTGGCTGGCCTTTGATTGAGATTCATCCATTAGATTCTCATTGTTGTTGATGAATGAGAGGAACACATATACAGCAGCCAGAAACTCCTGAATGCTCAGATGCACAAAGCAGTACACCTTGTCCTGGTACAGCCCACATTCCTCTTTAAAGAGCTGTGTGCACAATCCTGAGTACACTGATGCTTCATTGACATCAATGCCAGCCTCTTTCAGGTCTTTTTCATAGAAAATCAGATTGCCCTCAACAAGCTGTTGAAAAGCCAGTTTTCCCAGTGACAGAATGCTCTCTTTATTCCAGTGTGGACCTGTCTCTTCTTTCCCAAGATACTTTTCATTCTTCTGTTTGGTATGAAACTCCACAAGGTGTGAGTACATCTCAGTCAGAGTCTTGGGCATCTCTTCTCTCTTATGTTTCAACATGTGTTCAAGGACTATTGCAGAAATCCAACAGAAGACTGGAATGTGGCACATGATGTGGAGGCTCCTTGATGTCTTTATGTGTGAGATGATTCTGCTGGCCAGGTCCTCATCACTGAATCTCTTCTTGAAGTACTCCTCCTTCTGTGGGTCATTGAACCCTCGTACCTCTGTCACCTGGTCAACACACCCTGAAGGGATCTTATTGGCTGCTGCAGGTCGGGTAGTTATCCAGATGAGAGCAGAGGGAAGCAGATTTCCCTTGATGAGATTTGTCAGCAGAACATCCACTGAGGTTGACTTTGTGACGTCACAGCATATCTTGTTCTTCTGGAAGTCTAGGGGCAGTCGGCACTCATCCAGACCATCGAAGATGAACAGAACTTTGTACTTGTCGTAGTTGGAGATTCCTGATTCTTTGGTTTCCATTGAGAAGTGATTGAGAAGTTCAATCAAAGTGTGTTTTTTCCTTTTTCATCAAATTCAGCTCCCGAAAAGGGAATGAAAATACAAATTGGACATCCTGATTTGCTTTTCCTTCAGCCCAGTCCAGAATTAACTTCTGCACAGAGACTGTTTTTCCAATGCCAGCGACTCCCTTTGTCAGCACAGTTCTGATACGTTTGTCTTGTCCAGTTAAGGGTTTGAAGATGTCGTTACATTTGATTGCAGTCTCTGGTCTTGCTTGTTTCCTGGTTGTTGTCTCAATCTGTCTCAGCTCATGTTCATTATTGACCTCTCCTGTTCCACCCTCTGTGATGTAGAGCTCTGTGTAGATCTTATTGAGAAGTGTTGGGTTTCCTTGTTTAGCGATCCCCTCAAATACACATTGAAACTTCTTCTTTAGATTAGATTTGAGTTCACGTTGAAGAATCACAGCACGCTCATCTGAATCTAGAAACAACACAGAGGATATTAATATTACATCTGTTTTAATGCCTACAGTATTGTAAGACTGTCTTATAAAGTTTAAATTATAATAATTTATTCTCTTAACTGTCTGTATAAATCTGTAAATGTTTTCATAATGCATTACACACTGGTGTGACTGATTTATATCATTATTGGTATTATTGATGGCATTAATAATGTTCTCTCTCTCTCTCTCTCCTCTGTCTCTCCTCTTCTCTCTGTCTAAATTAATCACCACAACACATCCCTGCTGCTACTTGATGAGGCCACTAGGTGTTGCGTTAAGGCTGCTACAATATCATTGAGTTACACAGCTACTTTAGCTGTACTTTAGCTACAGCTTTTAAATGTTCTAAAACAGCATTCAACATGAGGCAGACAGCTCTTACTTTTCTCCAGTGTGTCAGCAAGCTCCTTCTGGTTCATTTTCCTCAGGACGTGCAGTGTGATCTTCAGAGCCCCCCTCTCTGGCACTGCTCTCCTGCTTCTCATCTTCAGCATCCACCACTTCCTTATCCTGCTTCTGACTCTCAAAGCCTTCTGGGAGTTCTGGACTAAGAATCCTCTTGAACAGCTTCAGCTCGTTCTTCACAAATGTCATAATATTGTCTTCAAGCAACTGAAATGAATCAAGTCAATAAGTTAAGCAAGAGACTAAATGCTTTCTCATTAACACATGAATGAATGATTGACAGATCAACTTTACTTGAGGTAAACAAAAACAAATGTACATAACAGGACCACATACACTGAATATGGAGGCCAGGTCTGTTTGATGACTCTGGGAAGACTGACCACTGAGAATCTCTGACTCTGATCTCTCTTGTTGGTTTCTGTGGACAAAACATGAGATTACATCTCCTCATCCAGGGAGTACACACACACACACACACACACACACACACACACACACACACACACACACACAGGGAGGGAGGTAATGTAGTGTTTGTGTAATATTGTTTCAGGACTATGAAAATGGAAAAAAGGATTGGCCTATGGATTATGAAAACAACAAAAATAAATGGGAAAATGGGAGAGGAGAAATGACTAGAGACAGTGTTGTTTAACTCACTGACCGTGACCCATGAGTTCTTCTTACCTTTGTTCAGTAGAAAAATCTCCCTCTCTAAACACTATAGGTTGATGCATAGACCAGTCACTCTTCATGGACACACAGCTGGGTACAGGGGAGGCTGGTCTCTCCTGCTTGATTGGACTTCAACACAACAGAGACAAACGTTACGTCTCTCATCTACTCTGAGCTCAGATGGGGAAACATAAGAAGAGTTTCATTCCAAAACCCTATATATCAATTTTCAGAAATGTTGGTCAATTAGCTTTTATAGTTTAAAGAAATTATGAAAGAGATTGGTGTGTTTTTTCACTAGCTAATCATGGCATGCGATTGTTCAATGACAGACATGTATTTGTTTAAAATCTATCACTTGATGGTTTCATTTCAGAGAGACAAATAATCATGTTTTTTTGCAAAATGCTATATATCTGCCTCACTCTCAGAGAACTAAGTAGTACTGCTAGGTTTTACACAGTAATAATCTATATATCTGCCTCACTCTCAGAGAAATAAGTAGTACTGCTAGGTTTTACACAGTAATAATATATATCTGCCTCTGTCAAACGTGACCGAACGGCTTAATCTTATGTAGCAAAATTTGAAATTGTGTTTTTACATTGGATAAAAGTAGAGACTCAGCTAGAAAAAGGTATATCATACACTATAGTTGAGGAACAATGGGAAAGTAATTCTGCTTTGAAAGATGATAAACTTGTAACCTCAATTTTGAGAAAATGACCTTTGAATGTTTTGGTTCACCTACTGGAGAGCTCTTCTTTATCTACAGTGGTGTTACTTTGGCAGATAATGTCACCCATCTAAATAAATAGTATATATATATATAGTTAACTAAATGTATGGTGTTTTTGGTTTATGTCAGTTTCATTGTTTGTAAATGCTATAAATGGTTATTATATGATTGTAAGTGGTAAAATTAACTAATTAATTAAATACTACTTTAGTAAGGATATACTTTATTCAGTACTACTGCAGTTACTAAATAATTCCAATAGATGGCAGCATAAGACCATTAATTACATTTCAGAAGGTTAGTTTAGTTTTCTCCCTGGATACACCACCACTCCCCCTCACAGGAAAACTCCTGCACACGCTTTTTACTGTCCCTTTCCACACTGCTAACGCAAGAGGAACGACTGAAAAAGCATTTAACAGATTACTGTGAAATAATATAATGATGATTCATGTTTATTATTACCTTTTTAATGCTCATGTTTTGAAATTATACTTGATTACTATAACGATTATCAATAAGCCTGAACATTAATTTAGTCACCTCTGGTTGAGAAAAACGTATTTTCCTGGTACATTCATTGTCAGATTCATCAACCAGCAGCGAGCACTCTGCCTTCTAGCACAAGCGAGGGGCATGTTGAGGTACATTTGCTAACCGGGAGGGTTGCGTGATGTAATTTATTGGTGGGCTGGAAGACACACTCTTGTCTTTTCTATTCCGAGGTTGTTTAATCGATATATTAGATATTTTTAAATGCCTGTATACTAGGGTTGAGGTTGGAGCATCTGACTAGTGATTATTCACCAGGGGTTCAACACCTGCTATAGGCACTATTTAATTGCTCTTCCAAAAGCATCACAGGCCTAATACGAGATATATAGCTAACTAAAGTAATGAGTGACCATTTTAGAAAATCATGGGACATATAGTATTTGGTTGCATGCTATTTTATGTCAATCATATTGCTGCTTGTAGCCTATAACTGATGCATCGTGGTCTTATGCTGCCATCTATTGGAAATATATAGCTATTAAAAGTTATTAATTCACGTACAGACATTGGTGAGGCAGCTGAGAAATAAAGTGTATTAGATCAGTCTCAATCCTGCCCCACGCCAATTGCTGGACTTTCACACAGAGGTTATTAGGTCACCCAATTCAAACCACATTTGAAAAATAAAACAAATGTGTCTTATTTATCAAGTGTTCTGTCTTGCAATTCTACATGTAATAAAATAACAACAAAATAATCAAAACGCTATTTAATACTATAATTGTATTTACTAAGATAATATTATTACTAAAATAGTTTCTAAAAGTGTTCTAGGCTACCCTACCCTAGAATTAGGGGTTACGGCTAAAATAGGTTATAAGTAGGGTAAGAGTTTCTGTATAGCACTTCGTGACATCTGCTGGTGTAAAAAGGGCTTTATAAATACATTTGATTGATTGTTAGGTTTAGGGTTTTTATGGCAAAAAACAGTATGGGTTTATAGCACTCTTGCGCCTCCCTTTGGCCATCTGTGGGTACTACATAACTCATTCATTACATTTTTTACATTTACATTTTACATATTTAGCAGACGGTCTTATCCAGAGCGACTTACAGTTAGTGAGTGCATACATTTTCATACTGGCCCCCGTGGGAAACGAACCCACAACCCTGGCGTTGCAAGCGCCATGCTGTACCAACTGAGCTATATGACACTTGCTAGGCTCATAATCTGAGGTAGCAACTGTGTCAGATCTACAAATTCATTAGCTAGACCACCCGATTAGACAACAATCACCCCATTATACCCATTTGGTTTGCAACTCAGTGAACCTGCGCAGCATTCGCTCAATTTGATGCCTATGAACGAAGATTTCGATGCATATCAAATTACCCAGCAGCCATTTAGAAACAACAAGTCATCAGAAAAATTGTTATTTCTTCATAAAAAAATTTATTCTGGCTGTTTAAATCTGCCACATCTTGAAAAAGAGGACAGGGACATGCATTTTGTTTAGATTGTACACTTTTTTCTTAAACAAATATGTTTAACCATGACCAGAAAATGTTTAACGTTTGATGGCTTTGCGCCAGACAACACCTCTTAGACTGTGGCTCACCACAACATGTACTCAGGTTAACATTGAGCGCGCTCACCAAGTAACCGTAACCTTGTTAATAATAAGTCACCTGAGGTAAACCTACAGTAGAACTAATAGGAGCTGGTAGGATGAAAAATGCCCAAACATAAGGCCTGTTTTTTCGCGATTACTTCATAACCAGAGACAGAAGGTAATATTATGTAACTGGGCTCCATGGCGGATGCAATGAACAAATTTTATCAGAAATAAACTTTGTAAAAAATGTAACTTGAGGCAACCCGAAAATAATATTCAAAAAGTTCAGTCCTTGGACACAGAGGGGTTAAACACTAAAGTTACCGTCCATCTAGTGAAGAGGAGAACCGGACAGAGGGATGGTAGGTAGCCAGCATCCGTCAACGAGAGAGAGAGAAGCCCTCCACGGTATTTAACAGGTGGAAGAAACAACCAGGGAGCTCCATCGGTCCACAAGAAATGCAGGCAGCCGGTGATGATGTAGTGGTAGCTAGCTTAGCTAGCTGTACCGACTAGCTTGGCTAGCTAGCAGGTCGTTCGTCTGTCCCTCGAGGATGATGACGAATCCGGTGAACCACAAGATGAAAAAAGGATAGCGAGTGAAAAGGATCTGGCTACGAGTGAAAAGGATCTGGCTACACTCATACTGTCACTGACCATTACGCAAAAAAGCTAATTGAACAATAAACTTCGCGCTCTCAACACTGTAACGAACTCTGTCGTTGTTCCCCAACATCACCTCAGTCCACTCAGCCCGCGTAACTGGACAATATGCTTGGCGCCAAACCGTACGTGGACGCGGACAGTTCTGGGCGTGGACGCGGACAGTTCCAGAACGCAGACATGAGCAGAGCAACACAATACATTTACATTGACATTTTAATCACTTAGCAGACGCTCTTATCCAGAGCGACTTACAGTTAGTGAGTGCATACATAACCCAGTCTTTATACTGGCTTACATTAGTAATATTCATTTATTTATTTTTATATGTAAAACAAACATTCAAAGTCTTTTAATAACAAAGTGTCTCAGAGTAGAACATTGGTCGTATAAGTGCTGAGAAGAAAGACATTTTACTCTTATGGGTATAAATTAAAGCTATGCATGAAGCCTCTAGTCCCAACTAGTCGGTAGATATTTAGGACACCTCATGAGCTGTCCTAACCAGTTAAGAGTTAACAGCAGGTGTCTTGATAATACTATAGAATAATGCAGTGAGTCAGTGGTTCCTGTGCCACATGTAATTGCTTTGGAGTAGTTAAAATAATGTTTCTATATTTCTATATGATCAATCCATAAATAATATAGACCTACATGCAACAGTTTCTCTTCAGCTTTTGACAATGATTTCTGTATAGTAATTATGTATAATAAATGTTGGTGATTCAATAGCCTAGTTAATCATTACATGACTTTTAACACACTATCTATGTTTGGCTCAGTCTGGCAGTTACCCAGAACTATCAGAGGCTCTCTCTTGTGGCTGCTGCTGATGACAACTGCATGTATGTTATCATAATAATGATGTCTGCATAACATTTTGTCTTCATTTTGGCAGATTAACTCATGCTTATTTCTGAATATTAACTCAGGTTTTCGCGGCAAATGAGTTGGAGCTGTGGCAGGCGTTGGACCAGTGGCCGAAAAAGTGTCTAGTTTGAATCCCAGGCCAGGCGCTGGAAAAATGGGCGGAATTGATCTGACCCCTGGAGGGCTGCTGGGTTCACATACTCAAAACATTCACCTTTCGTTGGGCCCTTGAGCAAGGCCCTTAACTCCACAACATGCTCTCCATCCAGGGGAACTGCACTGCAGCTTGAACCTGTGCTGGTCCAAACTGTATGTGTGAGGTCTGCTGTTTGGGGGTTAAGAACGGAGCAGACGACACATTTTGTTGTTTGCTGTAACTAATTTGTAACTAAGTTGTATTGTATTGTAATGTATTGTATTGTAAAGAAGTCAGCCGGAGTTGACGTGTGTGTTTGCATATAATGAAGATCAATTCTACCCCCCATACAATACTTTTATACACAGTAATCATTATTTTCCCAGACATCTATAGTTACTTATCAATAATTAATAAAGTAATAATAATAATAATAATAATAATAATAATAATAATAATAATATTATTATTATTATTATTAATTATACACATTACATTTTGGATAGATAATACTCAGACATCTATAGTGTTTACAGTAATGACTATTACCGATCATGATCCTTTTTAATCCCACCCCTCTGCTACTCTCAGCCCCGCCCACCTATCTCCGTAGAACATCCTCTTTTGATTTCCACCTGCCATATTTTTTTCAACTGCGCTGTGATTTCATACATGCATTTTTTACCTTTCTAGTCGCATAGTATCCACAGACTAAATTAAAGATCAATATTTTTCATAAGAGTATTATTCTATTGTTGATTGACTGACTATGGCTTTCCAAATCCCCAGCACTGCTATTTCTAAGGATCATTTTAAATGAATATTGGGATTTTTCAACCATTCCTATTTTCCTATAAATTATATTCTTAGCTAAAAATATTCCTATTTAATAGTAGTAGCCATAATTCATAAATGGCACCATGCAGGGTTCTATATGGAACCATTTTGGTTCAGGGAAGAAGAACCTCTAGAGTTCTGATCAAAGAACCCTATAAAAGGTTTCTATATATAACTTTTAGTGGTTCCATATATTAAGCAAGCGATATAACCTTTTTTGGTTTAAACAGGAGTGAAGAGTGTGTAGATTTGACGGTAGTATTGTCAAAATTCCGCTTGTAACAACAATCAGAATTAGTAAAAACAATAAGGTTCTGCATGACAACATATTAGACAATAACTAAGAGTAGGCTAAATGATTGTGTCATGCAGAACTTCTATAGATGTGTGGGTGTATGATGGTAAAGATGTGTGTGTGTGTGTGTGTGTGTATGTGTGTCTCTGTGTGTGTGTGTGTGCTGGTGAGACATCCACATATCACAGCCAAATATACAGGATACAAACATTTCATTCCAGCTATATAGCGTTTTGCAAAAATAAAAATTAATACACAAAAATCTATTAATTAAAATCTTAGAACAACAATATTTGACAGACACATGAAGGTACCCATAAGCAATCATTTCTAATGTAAAATAACAAACGTGAAAAATTGTGGATATAACGTTTTAGAAATAAACTCTTTATGAATTCTTAAACAACATTGTTATCTCACCTCTTACTTTTGGTGTCATGTTCCCCAGAGAGACTCATTTTAGAGCCAGGGCCCCCCTCCTCTCTCTCCCCAGAGAGACTCATTTTAGAGGCAGGGACCCCCTTCTCTCTCTCCCCAGAGAGACTCATTTTCGTTCACTGACCCCTAAACAGAGATCCAGCATGTTGGTTGTGGTTAACACAGTGACAACTAATTATTGAATGTCAATTGTTCTATTTTATTCATGATCTCTTAGAAATAAAACATTTACTAACAGATACGTCCAAACGGTCAGGAGATTTAATGCAATCACATCAACACGTAGTCATGACTGATATTTTTAACCTTTTCTCCATGTAGTGGAACTAACATTAATAATAATAATATTACAATAATAATATTAATAATAAATAATAATAATAATGTCTCACTTTCTCTTGTAATAATTTCACTCATTCTAGTGTGTTGCTTTGTTCAACAGGTCTGCTATTATTATGATATTATTGAATTTAATTCATAATATCAATGTTAAGAAAAGTATGTTCAGGTTTCATACCAAATTACACAGGAAGTAGGAGCTCATTGTAATTTTGAAAACAGCAAATGTTCTGATATTCTGAAAGATAATTTAGAACTATGATACATTAACATTTTTACAAATTGTAAAATAACCACGATATACAAATCATATAATACGAGATATGAACAACAATATGTTTTTGAATCTGATTTGCCTACGCCCAGTTAGCGCCATTTTGTATGATTGAACTGTCACGTACCTGTCCCAGGTGAAATGGACTGTTAGATCTGAGTTTTTTACTGTCATTCTCTATACTATAATAACACCATATATTTAATTTCCCTACACACTTTACAATAATCCCTTGGAAGATTCTTACCTTGTAGCCTGTATTCACAACCAGAACATGTCAAGTCATTGAGATATTTTCCATTGTGCTGAGAGAGCACCTTCCTGATGACAAGTGGCTCTGTATCTATGTTCTAGGTACAGTTGATCTTTGGATGCAATAATATCTGGTCAAAGTCTAGTGGCACAACACCATAGTATAGCATTAACATAACAGTAGTTTAACCTTTGGCCATAAAGGCCATGGCATACTTTAAAATGTTGAATCATTATGATGGATCCAGTTTCAACATATCTCTAACTTTGAACCATAAAATGGGGTCCCAAATTATTGACTCCCTTGATAAAGATGAGTAAAAATGACTGTATAAAATAAATAATTCAAATACTGAGCTATATTGGATGCCAAAAAAAATGGAAATTAAATGATTTTATACAATTGCTAAGAGAAATTGCTCAGAGAAAGAGATTTTGTTTAACAAAAAAATAAAACAAATCTCAAAAAGGTAGGGGTCAAATTTGGCTCTCCCTTTCAATACCTCCCTTGTGAGGGTAACGGCACTGAGCCTTTATCTAAAATATTTTATGAGTTGGAGAACACATTGGGAGTGATTTTAGACCTTTCTCCATACAGAATCCTTCCAAATGACCAACTACAGGAAGGTAAAGGTACAACTAAACACACAATAAATAAACAAATCTCCCTAATTGACAGGAGGCTTGAATCTTAGTCATTTACCCACCGGCCTCTTACTACTATCCCAATGTATACATTCTACCAACATCATACATCAATAATCCCTGGTAGGATCCTTACTACTATCCCAATGTATACATTCTACCAACATCAAACATAAATAATCCCTGGTAGGATCCTTACTACTATCCCAATGTATACATTCTACCAACATCATACATAAATAATCCCTGGTAGGATCCTTACTACTATCCCAATGTATACATTCGACCAACATCATACATCAATAATCCCTGGTAGGATCCTTACTACTATCCCAATGTATACATTCGACCAACATCATACATAAATAATCCCTGGTAGGATCCTTACTACTATCCCAATGTATACATTCTACCAATATCATACATAAATAATCCCTGGTAGGATCCTTACTTTGCAGCCTGAAAAAAAAAAAAAAAATGATTGCCTTGGCAACGTCTATTTGGGGATCCCAATAAAAAACTAAATACTTAACATGACCACAATAATGTCAGCTGTAGTTGTTGTAAGATGCCCATCATACACTGGTGGCAGGTAGCCTAGCGGTTAAGGGTGTTGGACCAGTAACCGAAAGGTCGCTGGTTCGAAACCCTGAGCTGACTAGGTAAAAAAACTGTAGATGTGCCCTTGAGTATCTTTGGATAAGAGCGTATGTTAAATGACGAAAATGTAAATACTATTATTTAAAATGGTCAAGGGCTTTATGAATGTATTTTAATGCCTATCATCTGCCATGTAAAGTGTTTCCATGCAATTTCTGTGAAAAAAGCCTGAAATGGTGGAAGGTCAAAGATCATGAGTATTTGATGTCTGTGTCTCTCTCAGTCTCTGTCTGTCTCTAACCCCAGTTGTCAGTAAAGAAAACAGTTATCTGATGTCTGTGTCTCTCTCAGTCTCTGTCTGTCTCTAACCCCAGTTGTCAGTAAAGAAAACTGTTAGCTGATGTCTGTGTCTCTCTCAGTCTCTGTCTGTCTCTAACCCCAGTTGTCAGTAAAGAAAACTGTTAGCTGAGGTCTGTGTCTCTCTGTCTCTGTCTGTCTCTAACCCCAGTTGTCAGTAAAGAAAACAGTTAGCTACACCTCATGGTTAATGGTTTATCCTCATGGTGTGTAGAAAGCATACCTATATAAAAGTATATTTGTTCTTGTCCAGCCATTACATATTTTTAGATGACAGATCAGGATATCCTATAAACTCTAAACTGGAGAGTGGACAGATCAGGATATCCTATAAACTCTAAACTGGAGAGAGGACAGAGCAGGATATCCTATAAACTCTAAACTGGAGAGAGGACAGAGCAGGATATCCTATAAACTCTAAACTGGAGAGAGGACAGAGCAGGATATCCTATAAACTCTAAACTGGAGAGAGGACAGAGCAGGATATCCTATAAACTCTAAACTGGAGAGAGGACAGAGCAGGATATCCTATAAACTCTAAACTAGAGAGAGGACAGAGCAGGATATCCTATAAACTCTAAACTGGAGAGAGGACAGAGCAGGATATCCTATAAACTCTAAACTGGAGAGAGGACAGAGCAGGATATCCTATAAACTCTAAACTGGAGAGAGGACAGAGAAGGATATCCTATAAACTCTAAACTGGAGAGAGGACAGAGAAGGATATCCTGTAAACTCTAAACTGGAGAGAGGACAGAGCAGGATATCCTATAAACTTTAAACTGGAGAGAGGACAGAGCAGGATATCCTATAAACTCTAAACTGGAGAGAGGACAGAGCAGGATATCCTATAAACTCTAAACTGGAGAGAGGACAGATCAGGATATCCTATAAACTCTAAACTGGAGAGAGGACAGAGCAGGATATCCTGTAAACTCTAGTAAGTATATGTTTAATCAAGGAAGTGTGTGTCTCCTAAATGGTGTGTGAGTCTTTTTATCACACTGTAATTCTGGAAGTTGGAACCCACTCCTAAGATGAGTGTCTCTGAGGAGAGAGAGGAGGGGGCACTGCCAACCCCCAGACCCAGAGAGCAGTCTCCAGTACCCAGCTGTCTGTCTATGACTGGTCCATGTACAATCCTCTCAATGTTATCAGTGGACCAATGCCCTTTGACCCAAAGTAAGATTACTGCCATACATTATAGATTATAAAAGGGGTATTCCTCCCAGATCTGTGGATAATGTGAAAATGTAACAGACTGTAGTCTGGTTGGGAGGTTGGGAGTTCAACGTTATATCAATTATTTATTTATGAAGCCCTTTTACATCAGCAGTTCCATGTGGGGAGAAATAGAAGGAAATGTCTGACATGATGAATGATGCAGGGTGATTTCTGATACTACTGATCATCATTACTGTATGAAATACTATGGGGTTTAATAATGATCCAGGGTGATTTCTCATACTACTGATCATCATTACTGTATGAAATACTATGGGGTTTAATAATGATCCAGGGTGATTTCTCATACTACTGATCATCATTACTGTATGAAATACTATGGGGTTTAATAATGATCCAGGGTGATTTCTCACACTACTGATCAACATTACTGTATGAAATACTATGGGGTTTAATAATGATCCAGGGTGATTTCTAATACTACTGATCATCATTACTGTATGAAATATTATTTTTTCTTTAAAAAACTGCATTGTTGGTTAAGGGCTTGTAAGTAAGCATTTCACTGTAATGTCTACACCTGTTGTATTCAGCGCATGTGGAAAATAAAAATTGATTTGATTTGAAAATATTATGAGGGAAAAATACCCAGCTGTCAGAGACTCCAACCAGACCCAGAGAGTAGAGTCTCCAGTACCCAGCTGTCAGAGACTCCAAACAGACCCAGAGAGTAGAGTCTTCAGTACCCAGCTGTCAGAGACTCCAACCAGACCCAGAGAGTAGAGTCTCCAGTACCCAGCTGTCAGAGACTCCAACCAGACCCAGAGAGTAGAGTCTCCAGTACCCAGCTGTCAGAGACTCCAACCAGACCCAGAGAGTAGAGTCTCCAGTACCCAGCTGTCAGAGACTCCAACCAGACCCAGAGAGTAGAGTATCCAGTACCCAGCTGTCAGAGACTCCAACCAGACCCAGAGAGTAGAGTCTCCAGTACCCAGCTGTCAGAGACTCCAACCAGACCCAGAGAGTAGAGTCTCCAGTACCCAGCTGTCAGAGACTCCAACCAGACCCAGAGAGAAGAGTCTCCAGTACCCAGCTGTCTCTATGAAGAGTTACTGGTCCATGGACAATCTCCACATTTTATCAGCAGAACTACGCCATTTGATCAAAGGTAAAATGAGAGAGACAGCACTTTCAACAGTACCTTTTATTGTTCAGATGGTTTTGAGTTCACTTCCTGGGTCGGCGAGAAAGGGACAGAACTATATATCAATACCTGTTGCTTACTCTGCTCTGTTAAAAAGTTCATCATGACATCACATTCATTGAGAAATAGCAGTGAACAATCTCAATGTCCTTATGTTTTCATAATGTTCTTTCAGCTCTCTGCCAGAGGATCAGTCCAGGTGTGCAGTGTGTCAGCAGGTGCTGAGGGATCCAGTCTCTATCACCTGTGGACACGGGTTCTGCAGACAGTGCATCACCAGATACTGGGAGAAACCTGCTCCTTCAGGAGACTATGACTGTCCTCAGTGTAGAAAGAGATCCAGAACACGTCCTGTACTACAGCAGCTGAGGGAACCCAGTGATGCAAACCCTCAACCATATTTGTTGATATGACATGGCAGGTGGAGATGGATCCCCATATAGAACTCTGTGGGGACACCACTAGGTGGAGTCAGAGTGCCACTGTCACACCACAATTTATTCTCACCACAACTACGAGTTATTGTTTAAATGGAATGGAATAGTCCCAAAGGTGCAAAGATCAGTGGAAATCAAGTTCATCTAAAATACAGTACCTAACATTATGAATCCTTTACCCAAGTCTAGTATGAAGCTATGATTTCAGGATGTTCAGAACATTCCATTTTCAGACAGAAAGGTAGAACTGACCTGAAACAGGATACTGGGCCTCATAGTAGGAGTGCTGATCTAGGACCTGTCCATATAATCTTATTCATTATGATCTAAAAGGCTAAACTGATCCTGGATCAGTACTCCTACTCTGAGATGGTTTGTGGATACGGCCCCTGACCTGAAACAGGATACTTTTCTCTTCATTTAAGCTTTTGTGTTAAAATTCTAAATCCCTGTAGCTCATCAACATGGGTTCCTACTGTAACTATGGCAACCAGGACCAGATATACTGAGTTACTGTGTTGATGTGTCTCTACAGCTGATCAACTCTTTCCATAATGGAGGACCAGATATACTGAATTACTGTGTTGTTGTGTCTATACAGCTGAACAACTCTTTCCATAATGGAGGACCAGATATACTGAATTACTGTGTTGATGTGTCTCTACAGCTGAACAACTCTTTCCATAATGGAGGACCAGATATACTGAATTACTGTGCTGTTGTGTCTATACAGCTGAACAACTCTTTCCATAATGGAGGACCAGATATACTGAATTACTGTGTTGATGTGTCTCTACAGCTGAACAACTCTTTCCATAATGGAGGACCAGATATACTGAATTACTGTGTTGATGTGTCTCTACAGCTGAACAACTCTTTCCATAATGGGGGACCAGATATACTGAATTACTGTGTTGATGTGTCTCTACAGCTGAACAACTCTTTCCATAATGGAGGACCAGATATACTGAATTACTGTGTTGTTGTGTCTCTACAGCTGAACAACTCTTTCCATAATGGCCTTGTCATTGAACAAGCCCAGAAGGCCAAAGCCTCTTCTGCACACAACATGATGGACAATATCTTTAAACAATATCTTCAATTAAAACCCTTCATTAAAACCCACTAAATATAATTTTAGTGAATCCCTTGTCCTTCCAGGTGTTAGACTATTATCAGTGAGTCAGGTGTTCTCTGAACCTGGTCCTGGAGAGCCACTGGGTGTGAGCTCTGTGGGCTACGGAGTGAAGCCACACAAACAGACTGGTGACTGAAAGTCATCTGATCTTGGCAAAGGACTGTCACGCCCTGGCTCTGGGGACTCTGAAATGTTGAGCCAGGGTGTGGATTTTCTATGTTTAGTTTTCACTGTGTAGCTTCTATGTTGTGTTTTCTATGTTTTGGTTTCTGTTCTAGATCGTATAGATCTATGTTGGGCAGGGTGGTTCCCAATCAGAGGCAGCTGTTGCTCGTTGTCTCTGATTGGGAGCCATACTTAGGTAGGCTGTTTTCATCTATTCTTTGTGGGATCTTGTTCCTTTTGGTTTGTTAGTACCGTTGGACTTCACGTATCGTTTGTTGTTTTGTTTATTGTGTGTACACTTAATAAAATAAGATGTACGAGTATCACGCTGCGCCTTGGTCCTCCTCCTTCGACGATCGTGACAAGGACATTGAAATCAGTGTGTCCATGGAACTAGCTGCTAAAGAGGCTCACCAGTTGAGTTCATCAGGAACTTAGTGGGTTCATCTAACAATCCTAATCACCAGCTGATACATTTTAATCTCATACACAGGGTAAACCTTCCACCTAGAAAACATCATTTAATAGAAATCACAACTGCTCCTCTGTGTGATCTATGTAATCAAGGTGCCTTGGGCTCCTTTAATCATATGTACTGGGAGTGACCAGGGGACATGTTTTGGAAAGAGGTATCCTCATACCTTGTTCCCCCAGACTGTTATCACTTAATGATAATTCACCACTGTCATTACAGCAAAGCAATGATCTCCTCCCTAAACTCACATACTCTCTTGAGAGAATTAGGCCTACCCTTACTTAGCTACCCAACCTCATTATGTAAAAGGATATCATGATGCTCAGCAGACCACGAAACATCAATGTTGAAGGATAAATGTTGATCGGATAAAGTTTATGATAGCCATAACTGAGTCCATTGTTTTTTAAGTCAATGCTGAGTTTAGCCAAAGCACGCTCTGGCAGTGTAGTCTTATCAGTGGCGAAAGAGCCAGTAGGCGGGCAGACAGTCCCTGTACCCCTGTTAGCAGCTCTGATTGGCTGCAACTGGTATGTTACTTATATTGATTGACGGCACTTAATGGGCAAGACTATAGGAAAACAGATTCTCTCATTGGAGAATATTGAACGAGGGCTCATTTTGGCCCTAAACATTCCATTTTTACTGGGATTGTTTTGCCGATTCTTTTTAATTAATGTTCAGCATTTATCAAAGGGCCATTCTAAATTGATAAATGGTATGGATCTTGCCTGTGGGCTGCCAGTTGAATAGCCCTGACGTAGATGTTTAGAAATGTGTTTGCTAGAGCTTTGCTTCCTTCTGTTTTTATTTTGGAAGCCAGTCAATTCAACCTCTCTGTCACGATCGTTGAACGGAGTAGACCAAGTCGCAGCGTTGAAGGCAAACATACTTTATTTTCCAAAGTGATAACACGAACAAAACAATAAACGAATAACGTGACGTCCTAGGTTAAACAACCAACCCGGAAACAAACCAAAAGGAACAAGATCCCACAACACCTGTGGGAACACAGCCTGTCTAAATATGGCTCCCAATCAGAGACAACCAGCAACAGCTGACACTCGTTGCCTCTGATTGGGAACCACTCTGGCCAACATAGACATACAATACTAGACTGTGACCATCGAACAAAAACACATAGAATCTACACACCCTGACTCAACATAAAGAGTCCCCAGAGCCAGGGTGTGACACTCTCATAAGATCCAAGTCACTGACATGAGGATTGTCATTTCATTACTTGAAATGGTTCTTATTTGATTTATTTTTCAGTCGAGCCCAAAAATTGACAATACATCTGTTTCAACCAGAGAAGTGGTTCCGCAACTGGAAAGAACAGAGAGTGTATTTGTAAATATCAATGTACAGTATATCACACAGGGTTGGGTTCAATTCCATTTCAATTCCAGTCAATTCAAGAAGTACACTGAAATTCCAATTCTCTTCAATAGTTTTCAATTAGGAAAATGTGGAATTGGAATTTGGTTAACTTTTTTAATTGAATGGAATTTAAATGGAATTGACCCCAATCCCTTATATATCAACACAAAATGGCTGTGATTATTTCATTCTTGCACAGGTACTAACCACTTGTGTTAGGGAAATGTTTTTGGGATACTTGTGCAGTAGCATTTTGGGGCTTGTTTCAATTGCAAAGTTTAGTATGTGTCCCATATTCATAGCACGCAATGGATACATCAAGCTTGGGACTCTTCAAACTCCATGGATGCATTTGCAGTTTGTTCAGGTCGTTTCTGATTATTTTGTGCCGAATTGAAAGGAATGCTAAATAATGTATTGTGTTGTTTTCTAAACACTGTGGATACTACAGACGTCTTACCATGCCCCCACCCCAATGGACGTTTCATGCTGAATAACCACCACTAGTCAGCTTCCTGCTCCCCCTGGCTGTCACAGAAGAGGTAGAGGAAGACCATGAGCTCAGGCCAAAAATACTGTGGATATCATCTTTCTACACTCTTAGGAAAGAAAAAGTGCTATCTAGAACCTAAAAGGGTTCTTTGGCTGTCCCCATAGGATTTGGGGGTGTGTACTATTCTGTGCATTAGCCTACAAAATAGGTAATGGAATGATTACAGTTTTTCTTTCTTGATTATATGAAATAACCCTTTTCAGAAAAATCAGGACATGTTTGAACAGTTATTGGTTTAGTAAATAAGAGTTGATATGTTGGAGTAAAACAGTTCATGTTTTCAGTGATCAGACAATGTATTCAGTAAAACAACTGTATGAATTCTGATTGTTTTTATGATTTCAGCTCAACAAACAAATGCTTGGATATGATTCTGAAGACTCAATCAGAAACATAGAAACAACAGAAGATGAATATGTGCCAGGAACAGAACGTGGCAACGAGAGCAGTTTAGAGCTTTACTGTATGGAAGAACAAAGGCCTATAAGGGACATAGAAATACTGAGTCTGACACCTCTGTGCAAGAATCCACAAGTTCACTTGAAGTCATGCACGTTACAAAGACTAAAGATTGATCAAAACATTACTGTCTCTTTTGTGAGAAACCACAATCAAAAATTGCCCGGCATCTGGGAATTATTCATAAAGGTGAAGGTAAAGTGGCAAAAGGCCCTTTCTTTCCCAAAGAACTCCAAAGACTGGAAGCTCCCACTGACCATACTGAGACAACGTGGGGACAGAGCACACAACAGGCAAATCATAAGAGAAGGCAAAGGTGTTATAGTTCCTTGTAAACAAAGCAGTTTCCCAAATGGAAATACAAAAGATTTCTTGCACTGTGCAAACTGCCAAGGACTCTTTAAAAGAACATTCCTATTGTTCAGCATTCACAATGGCATTTTCTGTTGTGACAGGATTGTTATGTTTGGTCTCTCAAGTTTCCACTCTGATGCTGCGTTTGTAACCATGTGGAAGTTGGGAATTTTACCAGTTCTGAAGTCGTAAAAAGCAGTTGGATGCATTCATTTAATTTGAACTCATTGATAAACGGTGGTTGGCTAATGGCCAACAACCGTCAACCATGAACTAAAAGTACAGTTATCATGCTTATAACCAAATTATAGAGTTCAAAAACAGATAGATTTTTATAAATAAAGTTTTGTTGTTGCATTTAACTGCCAAAAATGCTGTTATAGAAACCATTTCCTTAGTAGGTGAGGTCAGAGGTCACCATGTGGGAGAAGTGGGCGCTCAGGATGATAGACCAGTTTCCCACTAGTAATTACCAGTTGGAGGGCCGTTCAAGTGGATTTTTCCCAGTGTTATGTAGTAAGTTCCCACTTCCCACTTGGTAACAAACGCACCATGACACTGCCTCCTTCAGTGCCTGATGCATACTTGTGACTCTCATAAAGGGGGCTTGTCTGTAGCACGGTACATCTCCCACTCCAGGTAATGTGAAAGCCTTGCCCCCACTAAGCCACGCCTCCTAAATCATTTCCCAGTGTGTCTTGCCTTTTATAGTGAATTTTAACGTTACCACTGACTGTACTTGTTAGTGACAGAGACATGGTCGTTGAATTCGTTCATTTTCAGTCCTGTGGCCTTAACCAAGTTAGTTCCTAGGCATATATTATCATCATAAAGTCTATCATCATAAAGTAGTTGACAATACATTACATATCTCTGAAGGTACATTGTGTATTTTGATATTTTTGTACTCCAGGGAACTATACTGTACCCATATTTCTAAGTGTGTGTATACAGTCGTGGTCAAAAGTTTTGAGAATTACATAAATATTCTGCTGCCTCAGTTTTTATAATGGCAATTTGCATATATACAACTATGCAATAGATGTTGTAGGCAGAGCGCATCAGAGAAGGATTCTGTAGCATTGCCAGGCACGACTCAGGCCTGTACTCTGAGCCATAGTACTCATGCATTAGAAAACAACAAAGGAAAGAAAAGCAATGCAAGTTTACATTTTGCAAAGTTAGTGTGGGAGAGGTAGAATTGTTTTTGTTATCGATCAATAATGAAAAACCTCCTGGCATTGACAACTTAGATGGGAAGCTACTGAGGATGGTAGCTGACTCTATAGCCACTCCTATCAATCATATCTTTAATCTGAGCCTAGAGGAAAGTCTTTGTCCTCAGGCCTGGAGGGAAGCCAAAGTCATTCCGCTATCCAAGAGTGGTAAAGTAACCTTTACTGGTTCTATCAGCAGACCTAGCAGCTTGCTGCCAGCTCTTAGCAAACTGTTGTGTTTGACCAAATACAATGCTATTTCTCTGTAAACAAATTAACAACAGACTTTCAGCATGCTTCTAGAGAAATAAATATACTTGGCCACTGTTAAAACTGTAACTTCCAGCTGGTACAGCCTCAGTGTTCACAGTAAACGGGTGCCGGAAGTTGCACAGAATTTTCACAACATTCAAGTTTGCGCTCAGCAGACCTGAAATTTGCTCAATGACGATTAATCTTCCTCATGAGTTGAATGGGAGTCAATTCCAACATTCTGAATTGAGCCCAACCCTGATTGCTACACATATTATGACCTGTGTCTTTATCTAAACCAAAGCAGTTTGACTTCTTAGCAATGGAGTTGCAACTGTGAGCTGCTGTAAACCTATGTGATTGGGTACAAAGGTTGAGTCTCTAGATTCCCTTGCTGCACTGGGGAAATAATGAAATGGTTGTCATGGTGATTTAAACTGGGACTTGTTATCTCCCAACTCGGAGGCCATGTCATTTGTTACATTTCAGCCAATTGATAAAAGCAGCTACAAGGCTGAACCTAAAAGACAACTCTAAATAGATACTTATTTATATTATCCTAAAATTCTTTATCTCATTCTATTGAGTCTCTTTGTTCAACAGGTAGTCTATGCTATTAATATTGTAGCAAACAGCGGGGCAGGGAAGTGAACCCGGGTCGCTGGCGAGAAAGGCAAACACCCTACACATGGCAATAGGGTTAACCCACATGGTGGGAATTGTAACGTGGCTCACTACACAGCCCCCTCCAAAACAGGAAGGTATTGGGGATTTTTCAGTAGACTATAGTTCAATCCTTTTAGACTCAGTAGACTATAAGTTAAACAGTTCATCACAACATGACAAGCACAGAGCCAGGGTTAAACATAGTTACATCTCTGTTGCTAGGCAGGAACTTCATTGGTTCCTCTCGCTGGTGTAGTCATGGCCCTGCCTGATGCTAGAACCTTCGTGGGCGTGGAAGTTTCTTCTCTCTTCATCTGATCTGACTTCGGTCGAATTCCTCGCTCCTCCCTAATCCACGGCTGTCCTGCCTTATCAGTGACTGAAACCAGACTGTTGCCCTTTGCCTCCCTCCTTAGGCATATTCCTGGAAAGGAGCCAGGGGTTAAACATAGTTCAGACTATAAGTTAAACATGGTTAATCACAGCATGACAGGTGTTGGGACTGAGTGGTACAGAAGGAAGAGGCTTGGAAGAATGCCTGCAATGTGTGAGAACTGCCTGCTATGTGTGGGAACTGTATATGATTGAGAAATTGATTATGGACCTGCCATGTTTAAGCCATGTTTAAGTACCGATTGATAGGTATGGGAATCAATTAGGGGGTCAGAATGGAGCCAGGAAATGGCTCTGCTATTTTTACAGGACAGGGATGTTATTTTTACAGGACAGGGCTGTTATTTTTACAGGACAGGGCTGTTATTTCTACATGACAGGGCTGTTATTTCTACAGGACAGGGCTGTTATTTCTACAGGACAGGGATGTTATTTCTACAGGACAGGGCTGTTATTTCTACAGGACAGGGCTGTTATTTTTACAGGACAGGGCTGTTATTTCTACAGGACAGGGCTGTTATTTCTACAGGACAGGGCTGTTATTTTTACATGACAGGGCTGTTATTTTTACAGGACAGGGCTGTTATTTCTACATGACAGGGCTGTTATTTTTACAGGACAGGGCTGTTATTTTTACAGGACAGGGCTGTTATTTCTACAGGACAGGGCTGTTATTTCTACAGGACAGGCATTGGTCCCGCCACTAATGTTTCCAGACACTGAATTAGAAGGGAGAGAAGTCAGATACCGCCATTATTATAAAATAAGGAAGTGGGCGGAGCGGTCAAGAGGTGAAAACTGGAGACAATGGTGGAGGAACCAAACAGGGAGGGATTAAGCTAAAATTGATGTAAAGTCGCTCATTTGGAAGGATTCTGTATGTAGGAATTGTCTAATATCCCTCCCAATGTGTTCTCGCAAGGGAGGTAATGAACGGGGGTGTCAATTTTGACCGCTATCTTTTTGAGAAAAAAATTATTACTTGTTAAACAATCTCTTTCTCTGAGCAATTGTATTTGTATACAATCATTTAATTTAATATTTTGGGACCCTATTGTATACTTTTAAGTTAGAGATATGTTGAAACTGGATCCGTCATAATGATTCAACATTTTATAGTATGCCATGGCCTTTACTGGCCAAAGGTTAAACTACTGTTCTGTTAATGCTATACTATGGTGTTGAGTTACTGGACTTTGACCAGATATTATTGCATCCAAAGATCAACTGTACCTAGAACATAGATACAGAGCCACTTGTCATCAGGAAGATGCTCTCTCAGCACAACGGAAAATATCTCAGTGACTTGACATGTTCTGGTTGTGAATTCAGGCTACAAGGTAAGAGTCATCCAAGGGATTATTGTAAAGTGTTTAAGGAAATTAAATATATGGTGTTATTATAGTATAGAGAATGACAGTAAAACACTCAGATCTAACAGTCCATTTCACCTGGGACAGGTACGTGACAGTTCAATCATACAAAATGGTGCTAACTGGGTGTAGGCAAGTCAGATTCAAAAACATATTGTTCATATCTCCTACTATAGGATTCGTATATCGCGGTTATTTTACAATTTGTAAAAATATTAATGTATCATAGTTCTAAATCATCTTTCAGAATATCAGAACATTTGTTGTTTTCAAAATTACAATGAGAGCTCCTGCTTCCTGTGTAATTTGGTATGAAACCTGAACGTACTTTTCTTAACATTGATATTATGAATTAAATTCAATAATATCATAATCATAGCAGACCTGTTGAACAAAGCAACACACTAGAATGAGTGAAATTATTACAAGAGAAAGTGAGACATTATTATTATTAATTACTATTAATAATAATATTATTGTATTATTATTATTATTAATATTATATTATTATTATTATTATTATTATTATTATTATTATTATTATTATTAGTTCCACTACATGGAGAAAAGGTTAACAATATCAGTCATGACTACGTGTTGATGTGATTGCATTAAATCACCTGACTGTTTGGATGTGTCTGTTAGTAAATGTTTGATTTCTAAGAGATCATGAATAAAAGAGAACAATTGACCTTCAATAATTAGTTGTCACTGTGTTAACCACAACCAACATGTTGGATCTCGTTTTAGGGGTCAGTGGTCTAAAATGAGTCTCTCTGGGGGACGTGACACCAAAGCTAAGAGGTGAGATGACAATGTTGTATAAGAATTTATACGTTTATTTCTAAAACGTTATATCCACAATTTTTTCACGTTTATTATTTTCCATCAGAAATGATTGCATATGGGTACCTTCATGTGCGTGTAAAATATTGTTGTTCTAAGATTTTAATTAATCAATTTTTGCGTATTAATTTTTGTTAAGCAAAACGTTATATAGCTGGAATGAAATGTTTGTATCCTGTATATTTGACTGAGATATGTGGTTGTCTCACCAGCACACACACACACACACACACACACACACACACACACACACACACACACACACACACACACACACACACACACATACATCTTTACCAGCATACACACACATCTTTACCAGCATACACACATATCTATAGAAGTTTTGCATGACACAATCATTGTCTAATGATTGTGTCATGTCTAATATGTTGTCATGCATAACCTTATTGTTTTTACTAATTCTGATCGTTGTTACAAGCGGAATTTTGACAATACTACCGTCAAATCAACACACTCTTCACTCCTGTTTAAACCAAAAAGGGTTCTATCACTTGCTTAATATATGGAACCACTAAAAGTTCTATATAGAGTCCCTTTTATAGGGTTCTTTAATCAGAACTCTAAAGGTTCTTCTTCACTGAACCAAAATGGTTCCATATAGAACCCGGCATGGTGCCATTTATGAATTATGGTTACTACTATTAAATAGGAATAATTGTTGCTAAGAATATATAGGACAATATATGACAATAGGAATGGTTTAAAAATCCCAATATTCATTTAAAATTATCCTTAGAAATAGCAGTGCTGGGGGTTTGGAAAGCCATAGTCAGTCAATCAACAACAGAATAATACTCTTATGAAAAATATTGACTTTTAATTTAGTCTGTGGATACTATGTGACTAGAAAGGTTTAAAATGCATGTATGACATCACAGCACAGTTGAAAAAATATGGCAGGTGGAAATCAAAAGAGGATGTTCTACGGAGATAGGTGGGCGGGGCTGAGAGTAGCAGAGGGGTGGGATTTAAAAAGATCATGATCGGTAATAGTCATTACTGTAAACACTATAGATGTCTGAGTACTATCTATCCAAAATGTAATGTGTATAATTAATTATTATTATTATTATTATTATTATTATTATTATTATTATTATTATATAAAAAAGTAATTACTGTGTATAAAAGTATTGTATGGAGGGTAGAATTGATCTTGGTTATATTCAAACACACTGGTGGTCAGAGAGGCATCTCTTTGTTTGAACGATGGCCCACGTCAACACTGGCTGACTTCTTTACAATACAATACATTACAATACAATACAACTTTGTCCATTAGTTACAGCAAACAACAAAATGTGTCTTCTGCTCCGTTCTTAACCCCCCCAAACAGCAGACCTCACACATACAGTTGAGACCAGCACAGGTTCAAGCTGCAGTGCAGCGCCCCTGGATGGAGAGCATGTTGTGGGGTTATGGGCCTTGCTCAAGGGCCCAACGAAAGGTGAATGTTTTGAGGACGTGAACCCAGCAGCCCTCCAGGGGTCAGATCAATTCCGCCTGCTTTTTTCCAGCGCCCGGCCTGGGATTCAAACTGGACATTCTTCGGCCACAGGTCCACAGCTCCAACTCATTTGCCGCTGAGCGAAAACCTGAGTTAATATTCAGAAATAAGCATGAGTTAATCTGCCAAAATGAAGACAAAATGTTATGCAGACATCATTATTATGATGTAGAAGAACAACTTACATGTTGATGTCATCAGCAGCAGCCACAAGCCAGACTGAGCAAAACATAGATAGTGTTAAACGTCATGTAATGATTAACTAGGCTATTGAATCACCAAGACTTATTATACATAATTATTATACAGAAATCATTGTCAAAAGCTGAAGAGATACTGTTGCATGTAGGTGTATATTATTTATGGATTGATCATATAGAAAAATCTAAAAATTATTTTAACTACTCCAAAGCAAATTACATGTGGCACAGGAACCACTGACTCACTGCATTATTAACAGACACCTTCTGTTAACTCTTAACTGGTTAGGACAGACGAACGACCTGCTAGCTAGCCAAGCTAGTCGGTACAGCTAGCTAAGCTAGCTACTCTACCAGCAGCATCCTAGTTATCCTAGCTACCACTACATCATCACCGGCTGCCTGCATTTCTTGTGGACCGATGGAGCTCCCTGGTTGTTTCTTCCACCTGTTAAATACCGTGGAGGGCTTCTCCTCTCTCGTTGACGGATGCTGGCTACCTACCATCCCTCTCTCCGGTTCTCCTCTCTTCACTAGATGGACGGTAACTTTAGTGTTGAACCCCTCTGTGTCCAAGGACAAAACTTTTGAATATTATTTTCGCGGCGCCTCAAGTGACCTTTTTTACAATGTTTTTTTTCTGATAAAAACTAGTTAATTGCATCCGCCATGGTGCCCAGTTTCATAATATTACCTTACGTCCCTGGTTATGAAGTAATCGCGAAACAACAGGCCTTATTTTAGGTCATTTTTCACCCTACCAGCTCCTATTAGTTCTATTGAGCTCCGTGACACCGACTCGCCTTCAGAACATTCCATTCCCAGACCATTGTTCTGCAACACAATGCCAGCTTCACTATTGTTATCAATGAGACCTGCCTGCGTTAACCCTACAGGTTTACTTCAGGTAACTTATTACTAACAAGGTTACGGCTACTTGGTGAGCGTGCACACTGTTCACCTGAGTACATGTTGTTGTGAGCCACAGTTGAAGAGGCGATGGCTGGCGCATAGCCATCAAACATTAAACAGTTTCTGGTCACGGTTAACCATATTTGTTTTCAGAAAAAGGTGTACAGCCTAAACAAAACGCATGTCCCTGTCCTCTTTTTCAAGATGTGGCTGATTTAAACAGCCAGAATATTTTTATTTATTAAGATATCACCTTTTTCTTGACGACTTGCTGTTTCTAAATGGCTGCTGGTTAATTTGATATGCATCGAAATCTTCGTTCGTAGGTATCGAATTGAGCGAATGCTGCGCAGGTTCACTGAGTTGCAAACCAAATGGATATAATGGGGTGATTGTTGTCTAATCGGGTGGTCTAGCTAATGGATTTGTAGATCTGATGCAGTTGCTACCTCAGATTATGAGCCTAGCAAGTGTCATGAATGAGTTATGTAGTACCCACATACGGCCACAAGGAGGAGCAAGAGTGCCATAAACCCATACTGTTTTTTGCCTTAAAAACCCTAAATCTAACAATCAATCAATCAATCAAATGTATTTATAAAGCCCTTTTTACATCAGCAGATGTCACAAAGTGCTATACAGAAAATCTAACCCTACGTATAACCTATTTTAGCCTTAACCCTTAACTCTAATTCTATTTTAGCCTAACCCTAGGTATAACCTATTTTAGCCTTAACCATAACCCTTAACCCTAATTCTAGGGTAGGGTAGCCTAGAACACTTTTAGAAACTATTTTAGTAATAACATTATCTTAATAAATACAATTATAGTGCTAAATAGCATTTTTATTATTTTGTTGTTATTGTATTTTATATGTATAATTGCAAGGCTGTACGTGAATTAATAACTTTTAATTGCTAAATATTTCCAATAGATGGAAGCATAAGACCACGAACCATCACTTATAGGCTACAAGCAACAATATGATTGACATAAAATAGCATGCAACCAAAGACTATATGTCCCATGATTTTCTCAAATGTTCACTCATTACTTTAGTTAGCTATATATCTCGTATTAGGCCTGTGATGCTTTTGGAAGAGCAATTAAATAGTGCCTATAGCAGTTGTTGAACCCCTGGTAAATAATCACTAGTCAGATGCTCCAACCTCAACCCTAGTGTACATACATTTTAAAATATCTAATTTTGCGATTAAACAACCTCGGAATAGAAAAGACAAGAGTGCGTCTTCCAGCCCGCCAATAAATTACATCATGCAACCCTCCCGGTTAGCAAATGTACCTCAACATGCCCCTCGCTTGCGCTAGAAGGCAGAGTGCTCGCTGCTGGTTGATGAATCTGTCAATGAATGTACTAGGAAAATAAGTTTTTCTCGACCAGAGTTGACTAAATTAATGTTCAGGCTTATTGATAATCGTTATAGTAATGAAGTATAATTTCAAAACATGAGCATAAAAACAGCTAATAATAAACATTAATCATCATTATATTATTTCACAGTAATTTGTTAAATGCTTTTTCAGTCGTTCCTCTTGCGTTAGCAGTGTGGAAAGGGACAGTAAAAAGCGTGTGCAGGAGTTTCCCTGTGAGGGGGAGTGGTGGTGTATCCAGGGAGAAAACTAAACTGATCTTCTGAAATGTCATTCCTGGTCTTATGCTGCCATCTATTGGAATTATTTAGCAACTGCAGTAGTACTGAATAAAGTATATCCTTACTAGTAGTAATTACTCAGAATTACAAAATATGACATTTTCTAGTTCATTTTACCACTTAAAACCATAAAATAACAATTTTATAGCATAACAAACAATGAAACTGACATAAACTAAAAACACCATACATTTAGTTAACTATATATATATATACTATTTATTTAGATGGGTGACATTATCTGCCAAAGTAAAACCACTGTAGATAAAGAAGAGCTCTCCAGTAGGTGTACCAAAACATTCAAAGGCCATTTTCTCAAAATTGAGGTTACAAATTTATCATCTTTTAAGGCAGAATTACTTTCCCATTGTTCCTCAACTGTAGTGTATGATATACCTTTTTCTAGCTGAGTCTCTACTTTTATCCAATGTAAAAAAACACAATTTCAAATTTTGCTACATGAGATCGAATCGAGCCGGTCGGTCACATTTGACTGTGTAAAACCTAGCAGCACTACTTATTTCTCTAAGAGTGAGGCAGTGTCACACCCTGGCTCTGGGGACTCTTTATGTTGAGCCAGGGTGTGTAGATTCTATGTGTTTTTGTTCGATGGTCACAGTCTAGTATTGTATGTCTATGTTGGCCAGAGTGGTTCCCAATCAGAGGCAACGAGTGTCAGCTGTTGATTGGGAGCCATATTTAGACAGGCTGTGTTCCCACAGGTGTTGTGGGATCTTGTTCCTTTTGGTTTGTTTCCGGGTTGGTTGTTTAACCTAGGACGTCAAGTTATTCGTTTATTGTTTTGTTCGTGTTATCACTTTGGAAAATAAAGTATGTTTGCCTTCAACGCTGCGCCTTGGTCTACTCCGTTCAACGATCGTGACAGGCAGATATATATATATATTTTTACTGTGTAAAACCTAGCAGTACTACTTATTTCTCTGAGAGTGAGGTAGATATATATTATTACTGTGTAAAACCTAGCAGTACTACTTATTTCTCTGAGAGTGAGGCAAATATATATCATTATGCAAAAAAACATGATTATTTGTCTGTATAGGATGATCCATAGATATGTTACTCTTCATGGACAGATGACTGGGTACTGGAGAGAGTGAGCTCAGAGTTTGGTTGGAGATTCTGGAAAACATACTAAATCACCATGAAACTACATTTTAAAATATATCAAAATTATATTTCAATAGATAAAAAACATTACATAAAGCATTAAAAATATATGCCATTGCCCTCAGAACAGCCTCAACTCTTCAAGTCATTGAGTCTTCAAGGTGTCGAAAGCGTTCCACAGGGATTCTGGCCCGTGTTGACTCCTATGATTCCCACAGTTGTGTCACGCTGGCTGGATGTCCTTTGGGTGGTGGACCATTCTTGACTCCAACACGTCTCCTCCCCTGCATCTACACTGACTGAAGTGGATTTAACAAGTGTAACTTACTTGTAACATCGTCACATTGTAACATGGTCACATTGGCCTACTGATTCACTTCCTCATCTCAGTTCCACTTTAATCCTTAAGAGTCTATTGATAACTCTATATATAACATTATGTGAACTGATCTGAACTGTCTATAACTACCTTAACAAACAGTGACTTATTATTATTATTGACAGTTAACATGGAGAAGAGATATCACAACCAGATGTTCATCTGATTGCATTAAATAACCTGACTGTTTCGATGTCTGTTAGTAAATGTTTTATTTCTCAAAGAGATAATGAATAAATGAGAACAATTTGACAATCAAGAATGAGTTGTCACTGTGTTAACCACAACCAACATGCTGCATCTCTGTTTAGGGGTTGGTGGTCTAAAATGAGTCTCTCTGGGGAGAGAGAGGAGGGGGGCCCTGCCTCTAAAATGAGTCTCTCTGGGGGACATGACACCAAAGCTAAGAGGTGAGATTACAGTTTTGTTTAAGAATTATTAAGTACATTTCCAAAACTCTATATCCACCATTTTTTCACATTAGTTTTTTCATCAGAAATGGTTGCTTATGGGTACTTTCAATATTAATTATCTCAGATTTTTAATTAAAAGATGGAATGGGATGTTCGTATCCTGTCTATTTTTTACTGTGATATGTGGTTGTCTCACTTAGCTATCTTAAGATAAATGCATTTACAGATGCCACATCTTAATATGACCCAGTTTCTCACAGCAGAAAATAATCCTGCAGCAACAGGAAATTTGAATTATTATGTGGATTATAATTCATTAAAAAAAATTGTTAGGGCAAATCAAGTTTGACTTTTTTAAATAAGTATTTTAAAAGCTAAAATACACTACAATTCGCCAACTGTATTGTAAGTCACTCTGGGCCCGGTTTCCCGATAGCGATGGTTTTAAGTGTTTCTTTCCTACAACGGCTGAAGCTGTAACATGCATTTCCCACGCACCACGCAGAGAGAACGGTCGCTATGATGACTGAAAACTCAACCGTGGGACAAACGACTGACACATTTCTGTGCAAGGGCGGTCCATTTATAATTCATCCATTCTTCCCTCGCCCTTTGCACTGCAAGTGTCAACTCATCATACACCATGATACGTCATCAGAAGTGTCCACTTAATTTGAGGGGAGAGGGAGTCTTTGAAGTGTTTGAAACGCTGCCATGGATAGTTTCGAAGTAACATTACCAGATGATCAATGACGTCCGAAGCTTCGTTTGAGCTCATGCTTTTTCGAGCCATGTGTTGCAAAATGCGAGAGATCTCACTGATTTCTCCCTGGTGCAGGTGCTTTTTTCAAAGCAAAGTCTTTTTCAAACACTGACCTCTACTGGACACCTTATTTATACATTTAGTTTGATGTCTTCCAGTTTGTAGCCCCTGAATGGTAGCTCAGCAGGTAGAGACAGGGATTTGGATCAGACATCAACATAGGCACAAGATTGAATCCCTGCTAGAGTTGAACAATAATTTTTGGTGAAACCGCACTTCCCATCCTTGTTTAAATAATGTGTTTTATTTAGTGTTGCCTATGATAATATTCTGTCTTTAGTATCCTAAATAATACCACAGATGCATCGTTTTTGAAAACATAGTGAACCTGGAGGCAAAAAGCGAACCCCACATTCTAACTAAACGTTGTTTATTAGCACTCAAATCTATCAAGGGCATTTTCGGCACAATTTGGTGAAAGCCCCAACACGTTCAGAAAGCCTCTGATTCCCACCACTAGTGGACACCCCCATGAGTGTCTTTCAGAACCCCTCCTAAAACCACCTGTTTCGTTTTGGTTGTTGTTAATGACTCTTTGTTAGTTCCTTCTTCTGTTTGAGAGACAATGTTTTATTTCTTGTTGAGGAATGTAACAATGTTCATGTGATTAAATTAAATCACCCGACTGTTTGGATATGTCTGTTAGTAAATGTTATATTTCTAAGAGATCATGAGTAAAAGAGAACAATTGACATTCTAGAATGAGTTGTCACTGTGTTCACCACAACCAACATGCTGCATCTCTGTTTAGGGGTCAGTGGTCTAAAATGAGTCAATCTGGGGGGAGAGAGGAGGGGGGCCCTGCCTCTAAAATGAGTCTCTCTGGGGAGAGAGAGGAGGGGGGCCCTGCCTCTAAAATGTGTCTCTCTGGGGAACATGACACCAAAGCTAAGAGGTGAGATGACAATTGTATGAATAATTTATTAAGTTTATTTATAAAATAAATTGCTATCTTAAGATGAATGCACTTACTGTAAATCACTCTGGATAAGAGCATCTGCTAAATCAGGAGTTCTCAATCCGGGGTCAGTGGAGGTACTGCAGGGGTTCTGCAGCACCCTGACTGGACTCGTTGCAATGGAAGACATTTGATCAAATTTTCACGACACGAACACTTTGCCTACTCTTCATTATTGCCTAATATAATGGAATGCATATTTCTTTAACCAATTCTGATGGTTTGTTACAAGCGGAATTTTGACAATATTACCGTTATACCAACACACTCTTCACACCCGTTTAACAACTCTAAATAGCATTGGCATAGTAGGCATCAAGTCCCTTGCCAAAAATGTTGCCTACAACGTTCATTTTCATCGAACACATATTTCGCCCTAGATGCCTTCAATTGCCCAATTTATAGCCATGGCCAATTTAGGATTATTTTTTAACAACGTGATGTTGCGCTCCAAAGGGATAACTTGAAATAACAGGATGTAGGTAATTAAATAATCAAAAGAAAAGCGTGTTTATTATACACTTAGAAAAGAAGGTTCCTTATAGAACCACAAAGGCTTCTATCACTTCCTTAATATATGGAACCACTAAAAGTTAGATATATTTTTGCCAGACATGCAGAGATGCGATTCGCCACCTGGTTATCAGAAGGGGGAAAGGAGAAGATTAGTTGTGTATCGTCAGCGTAGCAATGATAGGAGAGGCCATGTGAGGATATGACAGAGCCAAGTGACTTGGTGTATAGGGAGAAAAGGAGAGGGCCTAGAACTGAGCCCTGGGGGACACCAGTGGTGAGAGCACGTGGTGCGGAGACAGCTTCGCGCCACGCCACTTGGTAGGAGCGACCGGTCAGGTAGGACGCAATCCAGGAGTGAGCCGCGCCGGAGATGCCCAGCTTGGAGAGGGTGGAGAGGAGGATCTGATGGTTCACAGTATCAAAGGCAGCAGACAGGTCTAGAAGGACAAGAGCAGAGGAGAGAGAGTTAGCTTTAGCAGTGCGGAGAGCCTCCGTGACACAGAGAAGAGCAGTCTCAGTTGAATGACCAGTCTTGAAACCTGACTGGTTTGGATCAAGAAGGTCATTCTGAGAGAGATAGCAAGAGAGTTGGCTAAAGACGGCACACTCAATGGTTTTGGAAAGAAAAGAAAGAATGGATACTGGTATGTAGTTGTTGACATCAGAGGGATCGAGTGTTGGTGTTTTGAGAAGGGGTGCAACTCTCGCTCTCTTGAAGACGGAAGGGACATAGCCAGCGGTCAAGGATGAGTTGATCAGCGAGGTGAGGTAAGGGAGAAGGTCACCGGAGATGGTCTGGAGAAGAGAGGAGGGGATAGGGTCAAGCGGGCAGGTTGTTGGGCGGCCGGCCATCACAAGTCGCAAGATTTTATCTGGAGAGAGAGGGGAGAAAGAAGTCAAAGCATAGGGTAGGGCAGTGTGAGCAGGACCAGCAGTGTCATTTGACTTAACAAACGAGGATCGGATGTCGTCAACCTTCTTTTCAAAATGGTTGACGAAGTCATCCACAGAGAGGGAGGAGGGGGGGAGGGGACGGAGATTCAGCAGAGAGGAGAAGGTGGCAAAGAGCTTCCAAGGGTTAGAGGCAGATGCTTGGATTTTAGAGTGGTAGAAAGTGGCCTTAGCAGCAGAAACAGATGAAGAAAATGTAGAGAGGAGGGAGTGAAAATAAGCCAGGTCCGCAGGGAGTCTAGTTTTCCTCCATTTCCGCTCGGCCCTGTTCTGTGAGCTCGCAATGAGTCATCAAGCCACGGAGTTGGAGGGGAGGACTGAGCCGGCCGGGAGGATAGGGGACATAGAGAGTCAAAGGATGCAGAAAGGGAGGAGAGGAGGGTTGAGGAGGCAGAATCAGGAGATTGGAGGGAGAAGGATTGAGCAGAGGAAGAGATGATAGGATGGAAGAGGAGAGAGTAGCAGGAGAGAGAGAGCGAAGGTTGCGACAGCGCATTACCATCTGAGTAGGGGCAGAGTGAGTAGTGTTGGAGGAGAGTGAGAGAGAAAAGGATACAAAGTAGTGGTTGGAGACATGGAGGGGAGTTGCAGTGAGATTAGTAGAAGAACAGCATCTAGTAAAGATGAGGTCAAGCGTATTGCCTGCCTTGTGAGTAGGGGGACAGTGAGAGGGTGAGGTCAAAAGAGGAGAGGAGTGGAAAGAAGGAGGCAGAGAGAAATGAGTCAAAGGTAGACATAGGGAGGTTGAAGTCCCCCAGAACTGTGAGGGGTGAGCCATCCTCAGGAAAGGAACTTATCAAGGCATCAAGCTCATTGATGAACTCTCCAAGGGAACCTGGAGGACGATAGATGACAAGGATATTACGTTTAAATGGGCTAGTGACTGTGACAGCATGGAATTCAAATGAGGAGATAGACAGATGGGTCAGGGGAAAAATAGAGAATGTCCACTTGGGAGAGATGAGGATTCCTGTGCCACCACCCCGCTGACCAGATGCTCTCGGGGTATGCGAGAACACATGGTCAGATGAGGAGAGAGCAGTAGGAGTAGCAGTGTTTTCAGTGGTAATCCATGTTTCCGTCAGCGCCAAGAAGTCGAGGGACTGGAGGGTAGCATAGGCTGAGATGAACTCTGCCTTGTTGGCAGCAGAACGGCAGTTCCAGAGGCTGCCTGAGACCTGGAACTCCACGTGGGTGGTGCGTGCAGGGACCACCAGGTTAGAGAGGCAGCAGCCACGCAGTGTGAGGCATTTGTAAAGCCTGTGCAGAGAGGAGAGAACAGGGATAGACAGAGGCATAGTTGACAGGCTGCAGAAAATGGCTACAGTAATGCAAAGGAGATCGGAATGAAATGAACTAAACATCTGGGAAAGGAGAGAGCGGGGCCTCCCTCACCACAACACCCAAATATAACTCTCCCAACTTCCACCTCAGAAACCATAATTGTTGTAAACTACAGCGGTTCAATGTTTTCTAGTAATAGACTAACTTCGTTTATTCAGCTAGCTAACTAGGTACAGTATTCTTCCGTGAAAATCGTCCAGGGCACCTAGTCATAAGATGCCGCAGCCAGCTAGCATACCGGACTCCAACAACACGGTTTAGCACCAATACTCGGCCACAACAAACCACCAGTGTGTCAGCACGCCAAGCAGATTGTTCGTGTCCGTGTCTAAAGTTGTGGGTTAGTCCCAACAGCTTGAGCATGTCCGTCGTCAACTTATTCAGCCAGTTAGTTAGCTAGAATAATTAGCATACTAGCTAGCCATTGCTTTCAGACAAAGAAGAAACCCCTCCTTTCACGGCACGAACACACAGAGAGAGCCAAACTAACGTTAACTAGTCACCCATGTCCCGAATTCCTTGAACGACTCTGGCTACCAAAAAACACAAATGTAGGTTATGACTTACCCCTAGCAGCTACTGTTAGCTAGCCAAGTTCAAAGCTAGCAAAATTCGTGTCCCTGTCCTCTTAAACAGCCAGAATACATTTTGTAATTAAGAAATAAAAAAAATTCTTTGAAGATTTGTTGATTCTAAATGGCTGCTGGGTAATTTTATATGCATAGAAATCTTCGTTTGTAGGCATCGAATTGAGCAAATGCTGCGCAGGTACACTGAGTTGTAAACCAAATGGATATAATGGGGTGATTGTTGTCTAATCGTGTGGTCTAGTTCATTGATTTGTAGATCTGATGCAGTTGCTACCTCAGATTATGAGCCTAGCAAGTGTCATTAATGAGTTATGTAGTAACCACAGACGTCCACAGGGAGGCACAAGAGAGCTATGAACCCATACAGTTTTTTGCCATAAAAACCCTAAACCTAACAATCAATCAAATGTATTTAGAAAGCCCTTTGTGCTTCAGCAGATGTCACAAAGTGCTATACAGAAACTCTAACCATACGTTTAACCTATTTTAGCCTTAACCCTAGGTATAACCTATTTTAGCCCTAACCCTTAACCCTAATTCTATTTTAGTTTTAACCCTAACCACTAACCCTAGGTATAACCTATTTTAGCCGTAACCCTAACCCCTAATTCTAGGGTAGGGTAGCCTAGAACACTTTTAGAAACTATTTTAGTAATAATATTATCTTAGTAAATACAATTATAGTATTAAATAGCATTTTGATTATTTTGTTAATCAAAACCTGTCTAAGCAATTTGCTGTTTTTTTTTGTTATTAGTTATTTTATGATATGTATTATTGCAAGGCAGAAAGAACACTTGATAAACAAGCCACATTAGTTTCATTTTTCAAATGTGGTTTGAACTGGGTGACCTAGTAACCTCTATGTGAAAGTCCAGCAATTGGTGTGGGATAGGTGGGGCAGGTTTGAGACTGATCTAAGGAATTAACAAGAAACATACACTTCATTTCTCAGCTGCCTCACCAATGTCTGTACGTGAATTCATCACTTTTAATTGTTAAATATTTCCAATAGATGGTAGCATAAGACCACGAAGCATCAGTTATAGGCTACAAGCAGCAATATGATTGACACAAAATTGCATGCAACCAAATACTATATGTCCCATGTCTAAAATGGTCACTCATTGCTTTAGTTAGCTATTTATCTCGTATTAGGCATGTGATGCTTTTGGAAGAGCAATGAAATAGTGACTATAGCAGGTGTTGAACCCCTGGTAAATAATCACTAGTCAGATGCTCCAACCTCAACCCTAGTATACGTGCATTATGAAATATCTAATATTGCGATTAAACAACCTCTGAATAGAAAAGAAAAGAGTGCGTCTTCCAGCCTGCCAAAAAATTACATCATGCAACCCTCGCGGTTAGCAAATGTAACTCAACATGCCCCTCGCTTGTGCTAGAAGGCAAAGTGCTCGCTGCCGATGAATGTACTAGGAAAATACGTTTTTCTCGACCAGAGGAGACTAAATTAATGTTCAGGCTTATTGATAATCATTATAGTAATGAAGTATAATTTCAAAACATGAGCATACAAACAGGTAATAATAAACATGAATCATCATTATATTATTTCACAGTAATCTGTTAAATGCTTTTTCAGTCGTTCCTCTTGCAATAGCAGTGTGGAAAGGGACAGTAAAAGCGTGTGCAGGAGTTTTCCTGTGAGGGGGAGTGGTGGTGTATCCAGGGAGAAAACTAAACTGATCTTTTGAAATGTCATTCCTGGTCTTATGCTGCCATCTATTGGAATTATTTAGTAACTGCAATAGTACTGAATCAAGTATATCCTTACTAGTAGTAAGTACTCAGAATTACAAAATATGACATTTTCTAGTTCATTTTACCACTTACAACCATAACATAACAATTTATAGCATAACAAACAATGAAACTGACATGAACAAAAAACACCATACATTTAGTTAACTATATATATATATATTATTTAGATGGGTCACAACTGTAGTGTATAATCGAGCCGGTCGGTCACATTTGACTGTGTAAAACCTAGCAGTACTACTTATTTCTCTGAGAGTGAGGCAGATACATATTATTACTGTGTAAAACCTAGTAGTACTACTTATTTCTCTGAGAGTAAGGCAGATATATATTATTACTGTGTAAAACCTAGCAGTACTACTTATTTCTCTGAGAGTGAGGCAGATATATATATTATTACTGTGTAAAACCTAGCAGTACTACTTATTTCTCTGAGAGTGAGGCAGGTACATATTATTACTGTGTAAAACCTAGTAGTACTACTTATTTCTCTGAGAGTGAGGCAGATATATATTATTACTGTGTAAAACCTAGTAGTACTACTGATTTCTCTGAGAGTAAGGCAGATATATTATTACTGTGTAAAACCTAGCAGTACTACTTATTTCTCTGAGAGTGAGGCATATATATATATTATTACTGTGTAAAATCTAGTAGTACTACTTATTTCTCTGAGAGTGAGGCAGATATATATTATTACTGTGTAAAACCTAGTAGTACTACTAATTTCTCTGAGAGTAAGGCAGATATATATAATTACTGTGTAAAACCTAGCAGTACTACTTATTTCTCTGAGAGTGAGGCAGTTATATATATATTATTACTGTGTAAAACCTAGCAGTACTACTTATTTCTCTGAGATTGAGGCAGATATATTATTACTGTGTAAAACCTAGTAGTACTACTAATTTCTCTGAGAGTAAGGCAGATATATATTATTACTGTGTAAAACCTAGCAGTACTACTAATTTCTCTGAGAGTAAGGCAGATATTATTACTGTGTAAAACCTAGCAGTACTACTTATTTCTCTGAGAGTGAGGCAGTTATATATATTATTACTGTGTAAAACCTAGCAGTACTACTTATTTCTCTGAGAGTGAGGCAGTTATATATATTATTACTGTGTAAAACCTTGTAGTACTACTTATTTCTCTGAGGGTGAGGCAGATATATATTATTACTGTGTCAAACCTAGTAGTACTACTAATTTCTCTGAGAGTAAGGCAGATATATATTATTACTGTGTAAAATCTAGCAGTACTACTTATTTCTCTGAGAGTGAGGCAGATATTATTACTGTGTAAAACCTATCAGTACTACTTATTTCTCTGAGATTGAGGCAGATATATATTATTACTGTGTAAAACCTAGCAGTACTACTTATTTCTCTGAGAGTGAGGCATATATATATTATTCCTGTGTAAAACCTAGTAGTACTACTTATGACATTAGAGTGAGACAGATATATATTATTGCTGTGTAAAACCTAGCAGTACTACTTATTTCTCTGAGAGTGAGGCAGATATGTAGCATTTGCAAAAAAAACATGATTATTTGTCTCTCTGAAATGAAACCATCAAGTGATAGATTTTTAACAAATACATGTCTGTCATTGAACAATCCCATACCATGATTAGATAGTGAAAAAACACACCAATCTCTTTCATAATTTCTTGAAACAATAAAAGCTAATTTCCGAACATTTCTGAAAATGGATATATAGCGTTTTGTAATGAAACTCTTCTTATGTTCCCCCATCTGAGCTCAGAGTAGATGAGAGATGTAATGTTTGTCTCTGTTGTGTTGAAGCCCAATCAAGCAGGAGAGACCAGCCTCCCCTGTATCCAGCTGTGTGTCCATGAAGAGTGACAAGTCTATGGAACAACCTATAGAGTTTAGAGAGGGAGACTTTTCTACTGAACAAAGGTAAGAAGAACTCATGGGTCATGGTCAGTGAGTTAAACAACACTGTCTCTAGTCATTTCTCCTCTCCCATTTTCCCATTTATTTTGGTTGTTTTCATAATCCATAGGCTAATACTTTTTTCAATTTTCATAGTTCTGAAACAATATTAAACAAACACTACATTCCCTGTGTGTGTGTGTGTGTGTGTGTGTGTGTGTGTGTGTGTGTGTGTGTGTGTGTGTGTATGTGTGTGTGTGTGTGTGTGCGTGTGTGTGTGTGCACTCCCTGGATGAGGAAATGTAATCTCATGTTTTGTCCACAGTAACCAACAGGAGGGATCAGAGTCAGGGATTCTCAGTGGTCAGTCTTCCCAGAGTCATCAAACAGACCTGGCCTCCATATTCAGTGTATGTGGTCCTGTTATGTACATTTGTTTTTGTTTACCTCAAGTAAAGTTGATCTGTCAATCATTCATTAATGTGTTATTGAGAAAGAATTTAGTCTCTTGCTTGACTTATTTACTTGATTTATTTCAGTTGCTTGAAGATAATATTATGACATTCGTGAAGAAGGAGCTGAAGATGTTCAAGAGGATTCTTAGTCCAGAACTCCCAGAAGGCTTTGAGAGTCAGAAGCAGGATAAGGAAGTGGTGGATGCTGAAGATGAGAAGCAGGAGAGCAGTGCCAGAGAGGGGGCTCTGAAGATCACACTGCACATCCTGAGGAAAATGAACCAGAAGGAGCTTGCTGACACACTGGAGATATGTAAGAGCTGTCTGCCTCATGTTGAATGCTGTTTTAGAACAAACATTTAAAAGCTGTAGCTAAAGTACAGCTTAAGTAGCTGTGTAACTCAATGATATTGTAGCAGCCTTAACACAACACCTAGTGATCAAGTAGCAGCGGAATGTGTTGTGTTGATTAATTTAGAAAAGAGAAGAGGAGAGACAGAGAAGAGAGAGAGAGAGAGAGAGAGAGAGAGAGAGAGAGAGAGAGAGAGAGAGAGAGAGAGAGAGAGAGAGAATACCAATAATAATATAATCAGTCACTCCAGTGTGTAATGCATTATGAAAACATTTACACATTTATAGAGTAAGTTAAGATAATATTTTTTTTTAATTAAAAACTTTATAACAGTCCTGTAGGCATTAAAACAGACATAATATTAATATCCTCTGTGTTATTTCTAGATTCAGATGAGCTTGCTGTGATTTGCCAACGTGAACTCAAATCTAATCTAAAGAAGAAGTTTCAATGTGTATTTGAGGGGATCGCTAAACAAGGAAACCCAACACTTCTCAATAAGATCTACACAGAGCTCTACATCACAGAGGGTGGAACAGGAGAGGTCAATAATGAACATGAGCTGAGACAGATTGAGACAACAACCAGGAAACAAGCAAGACCAGAGACTGCAATCAAATGTAACGACATCTTCAGACCCTTATCTGGACAAGACAAACTTATCAGAACTGTGCTGACAAAGGAGTCGCTGGCATTGGAAAAACAGTCTCTGTGCAGAAGTTCATTCTGGACTGGGCTGAAGGAAAAGCAAATCAGGATGTCCAATTTGTATTTTCATTCCCTTTTCGGGAGCTGAATTTGATGAAAAAGGAAAAACACACTTTCATTGAACTTCTCAATCACTACTCAATGGAAACCAAAGAATCAAGAATCTCCAACTACGACAAGTACAAAGTTCTGTTCATCTTTGATGGTCTGGATGAGTGCCGACTGCCCCTAGACTTCCAGAAGAACAAGATCTGTTGTGACGTCACAGAGTCAACCTCAGTGGATGTTCTGCTGACAAATCTCATCAAGGAAATCTGCTTCCCTCTGCTCTCCTCTGGATAACTACCCGACCTGCAGCAGCCAATAAGATCCCTTCAGGGTGTGTTGACCAGGTGACAGAGGTACGAGGGTTCAATGACCCACAGAAGGAGGAGTACTTCAGGAAGAGATTCAGTGATGAGGACCTGGCCAGCAGAATCATCTCACACATAAAAACATCAAGGAGCCTCCACATCATGTGCCATATTCCAGTCTTCTGTTGGATTTCTGCAACAGTCCTTGAACACATGCTGAAACATAAGACAGAAGAGATGCCCAAGACTCTGACTGAGATGTACTCACACCTTGTGGAGTTTCATACAAAACAGAAGAATGAAAAGTATCTTGGGAAAGAAGAGACAGGTCCACACTGGAATAAAGAGAGCATTCTGGCACTGGGAAAACTGGCTTTTCAACAGCTTGTGAATGGCAATCTGATTTTCTATGAAGAAGACCTGAAAGAGGCTGGCATTGACGTCAATGAAGCCTCTGTGTACTCGGGATTGTGCACACAGCTCTTTAAAGAGGAATGTGTTCTGTACCAGGACAAGGTGTACTGCTTTGTGCATCTGAGCATTCAGGAGTTTCTGGCTGCTGTATATGTGTTCCTCTCATTCATCAAAAACAATGAGAATCTAATGGCCAAACCGCAAGTTACTGAAGTTACTGTCTACAAAGAGTGCTGTGGATAAAGCCTTACAGAGTGAGACAGGAAACCTGGACCTGTTCCTCCGCTTCCCTTCTGGGCCTCTCACTGGAGTCCAATCAGAAGCACTTAAGAGGTCTACTGACAAAGACAAGAAGCAGCTCACAGAGCCATGAAGAAACAGTCAAGTACATCAGGGAGAAGATCAGGAAGAATCCTTCTCCAGAGAGGTGCATCAATCTGTTCCACTGTCTGAATGAACTGAATGACCATTCTCTAGTGGAGGAGATCCAAAGCTACCTGAGCTCAGAAAGTCTCTCAGAAGAAGAACTGTCACCTGCACAGTGGTCAGCTCTGGTCTTTGTGTTGCTGACTTCAGAAAAGGAGCTGGATGTGTTTGACCTGAAGAAATACTCCAGATCAGAGGAAGGTCTTCTGAGGCTGTTGCCAGTGGTCAAAGCCTCCAGAGCTGCTCTGTGAGTACATAAAATGATATTTAAGTACTAATCATCAGGAAGAAATATTCAGTTTAGAGAAATATATGTATTATAATATGTATATAATATATAATATTATATTGAAAACATACTGAATCAATGCATTTATGTTCTTATTAGTATAACAATATGACCGTGCAATTCTAGGAGACGGAAGATGAACCTATATGTTGTTTAAGATAATAAACCAAATGCATCTGCCATTGTCCTTCTACACTACTGGTGTTAAATTAACAGTATGTTTGTGAAATCATGATGATCTCTTTGCAGGCTGTCAGGCTGTCTAGTCACAGAGGAAGGCTGTGCTTCTCTGGCCTCAGCTCTGATGTCAAACCCCTCACACCTGAGAGAGCTGGATCTGAGTAACAATGACCTGAAGGATTCAGGAGTGAAGCTGCTCTCTGCTGGACTGGGGAATCCCCACTGTAAACTGGAGACTCTGAGGTCAGTATTCCTGTAGTTGGTCAACAAGTGATAACTGTTCACCAGATCCACATGTGTTTACCAGGCACACATAGTCCACACCATATGTGTTTGGACAGTGAAGCTTACAGTTTTACATTTGGAGCTATGCTCCAGCATTTTGGATTTGAGATAAAACGTTTCATATTAGGCAACAGTACAGTATGTCACCTTTTATTTGATGTTAATGGAGAGAGGTTAGCATGTTTTGTTGTAGCCTCTGTAACTTTCTCACTCATATTATTCATGATTCATTCATGATTTTTCTTAATCATGTCATCATCAGGATTCATTTAGTAGTGTTTAGAAACATGTTATCTACTCACTTAGACAGAAAATTACTCCAGTCATCATCCACCATTCAGTTACTATCGGGCAAAAACATAACCCAACACACAACCAAAAACAAACTGCAAATGCAACCAATGAGTTTACAACCAAATACTCAACTTTTGACTACTTTAATACACTATAAGTGAATTGGTCAGAATACGTTTCACTTCTTCAAATGGGGGACTAGATACATAAAGTGCTTTCATTTCTAAACGGTGAAACAGATATGTATTAAAATACCCTCAAATAAAAGGTTACATTATATACTGTCACCTCATATGAAACATGTAATCTCAAATCCAAAATGTTGGAGTATAGAGACAAATTTAAAATGTTAGCTTCACTGTCAAAATAGATATGTGGTGGACTGTATACTCAATACAATCTAAATCTGATACCTCACTGTCTGTCTTTTGACTGATACTGCTTTTTAAACTGCTCTGGTCAGTCTACTCAAATATTCGTCCTATACATTTTTCTATCTACAAGCAGTAGATATAATAATATGCAGACGCTTTTATCCAGAGCGACTTACAGTCATGTGTGCATACATTTTTACGTATGGGTGGTCCCGGGGATCGAACCCACTATCTTGGCGTTGTGAAACATTCATTTATGAATAGATATGTCATCAGGTTTCAGGACACTGATGTATCTGAATATGTTGAAAAAATATACTGCCACTATTTTGACCACCAAAGAATAGCAGTGTGATTTTAATATGATTTGACTCTTTGCAGGCTGTCAGGCTGTCTAGTCACAGAGGAAGGCTGTGCTTCTCTGGTCTCAGCTCTGAAGTCAAACCCCTCACACCTGAGAGAGCTGGACCTGAGCTACAATCACCCAGGAAACTCAGGAGTCAGACTGCTCTCTGCTGGACTGAATGATCCACACTGCAGACTGGAGAAACTCAAGTATGTAGAGGGTTTTATGTCAATGTTCATATCAGACATGTTGGAGTTATCAGGCTAGTTAAGACAAACATTCTGACCACCACTTGGACTAAGTTATATAAAGACTCTGTGTGTGTGTGTGTGAGTGTGTGTGTGTGTCCAGTGTGTGTGTTTGTGTGTGTGTGTGTGTGTGTGTGTGTGTGTGTGTGTTAGTGTGTGTGTGTGTCCAGTGTGTTTGTGTGTGTGTGTGTGTCCAGTGTGTGTGTGTGTGTGTGTGTGTGTGTGTGTGTGTGTGTGTGTCTCAGTGTGTTTGTGTGTGTGTGTAGTCCTGTGTGTGTGTGTGTGTGTTTCCAGTGTGTATGTGTGTGTGTGTGTGTGTTCCCAGTGTGTGTGTGTGTGTGTGTGTGTGTGTTTGTGTGTGTGTCTGTGTGTGTGTGTGTGTGTGTGTGTGTGTGTGTGTGTGTGTTGTGTGTGTGTGTGTGTGTGTGTGTGTGTGTGTGTGTGTCCGGTGTGTGTGTGTGTGTGTGTGTGTGTGTGTGTGTGTGTGTGTTTGTCCAGTGTGTGTGTGTGTGTGTGTGTGTGTGTGCGTGTGTGTGTGTCCAGTGTATGTGTGTGTCCAGTGTGTGTGTGTATGTGTGTGTCCAGTGTGTGTGTGTGTGTGTGGTCCAGTGTGTGTGTGTGTGGTCCAGTGTGTTGATGTGTGGGTCCAGTGTGTGTGTGTGTGGTCACATCTGACACACACACACTCACACGGAAACACACACACACACTGGACACACACACTGGAGACACACACACTGGACACATACACACACAACAGGTACACACACACACACCACACACACACTGGACACACACACTCACACTGGACACACACACCTGGACAAACACACACACACACATCCTCACACTGGACACACACACACACACTGATCACACACACACACACACACTGAGACACACACTGGACACATACACACTCAAACAGGACACACACACATACACCACACACACACTGGACACACACACTCACACTAGACACACACACACTGGACAAACACACACACACTCACTCACACTGGACACACACACACACACACACACACTGGACACACAAACACTGGACATACACTCACACACACACTGAACACACACTCTGGACCTACAAAAACACACACACACACACACTGGACACCCTGGACACACACACACACAAACACACACACTTGACTCACACACACACTCACTCACATTGGACACATACGCACACTGTACACAAACACACACTGGACACACATTGAGTGGACACAAACACACACTGGACGCACACACACACTGGACACACACACACACAGTGGACACACACACACAATCACACTGGACATACACACACACACTTGACACACACACACACACACACACACTGAGACACACACACTGGACACACACACACAAACAGGACACACACACATACACCACACACACACTGGACACACACACACACTGGACACTCACAGACACACACACTGCACACACACACACTCACACTGGACACACAGACACACTGGACACACACACTCACATGACAAACACACACAAACTGAACACACACACACACACACACACACACACACACACACTGGACACACACACACACACACACTGGACACACAAACACTGGACACACACTCACACACACACTGAACACACACACTGGACCTACACAAACACATACAGACACACTGGACACCCTGGACACACACACACACACACACACACACACACACACACACACACACACACAAACACACACACTTGACTCACACACACACTAACTCACATTGGACACACACACACTGTACACACACACACTGGACACACACATAGAGTGGACACAAACACACACTGGACACACACACACACTGGACAAACACACACACACTGGACGCACACACACACTGGACACACACACACACACTGGACACACACACACTGGAGAACACTGGACACACACACACACACACACACTGGACACACACACACTGGACAAACACACACTGGACACACACACAGATTGGACACACAAACACACACACACACACTGGACACACACACACACACACTGGACACACACACACACACACACACACTGGATACACACACACATTGGACACACACACACACAAACAGGACACACACACATACACCACACACACACTGGACACACACACACACTGGACACTCACAGACACACACACTGGACACACACACACACACTGGACACACACATTCACTTGACAAACACAAAGAAACTGAACACACACACACAAACACACACACACACACACACACACTGGACACAAACTGGACACACACACTGGACACTGGACACACACACACAGACACAGGACACACACACACACAAACAGGACACACACACATACACCACACACACACACTGGACACACACACACACACACTGGACACACACACACACACACACAAACGTTCTTACCACCGCGCTGTACAAAGTTAAATGCTGAATGTGTGAGTGTGTGAGTGTGTGTGTGTCCAGTGTGTTTGTGTATTTGTGTGTGTGTGTGTGTGTCCAGTGTGTTTGTTGTGTGTGTGTGTGTTGTGTGTGTGTGTGTGTGTGTGTGTGTGTGTGTGTGTGTGTGTGTGTGTGTGTGTGTATGTTTGTCCAGTGTGTGTGTGTGTGTGTAGTGGTGTGTGTGTGTCCATGTGTTGTGTCAGTGTGTGTGTGCATGTGTGTGTCCAGTGTGTGTGTGAGTGTGTGGTCCAGTGTGTGTGTGTGTGGGTCCAGTGTATGTGGTCTGTTCAGCACTGAACACACACACACTCACACAGGAAACACACACACACACTGGACACACACACTGAGACACACACACTGGACACATACACACACAAACAGGACACACACACATACACACACACACACTGGACACACACACTCACACTGGACACACACACACTGGACAAACACACACACACACACATCACTCACACTGGACACACACACACACACTGGACACACACACACACACACACTGGAGACACACACACTGGACACATACACACACAAACAGGACACACACACATACACCACACACACACTGGACACACACACTCACACTAGACACACACACACTGGACAAACACACACACACTCACTCACACTGGACAGACACACACACACACACACACACACTGGACACACAAACACTGGACATACACTCCACACACACACTGAACACACACTCTGGACCTACAAAAACACACACACACACACACTGGACACCCTGGACACACACACACACAAACACACACACTTGACTCACACACACACTCACTCACATTGGACACATACGCACACTGTACACAAACACACACTGGACACACACATTGAGTGGACACAAACACACCTGGACGCACACACACACTGGACACACACACACACAGTGGACACACACACACAATCACACTGGACATACACACACACACTTGACACACACACACACACACACACACTGGAGACACACACACTGGACACACACACACAAACAGGACACACACACATACACCACACACACACTGGACACACACACACACTGGACACTCACAGACACACACACTGCACACACACACACTGGACACCCTGGACACACACACACACAAACACACACACTTGACTCACACACACACTCACTCACATTGGACACATACGCACACTGTACACAAACACACACTGGACACACACATTGAGTGGACACAAACACACACTGGACGCACACACACACTGGACACACACACACACAGTGGACACACACACACAATCACACTGGACATACACACACACACTTGACACACACACACACACACACACACCTGGAGACACACACACTGGACACACACACACAAACAGGACACACACACATACACCACACACACACCTGGACACACACACACACTGGACACTCACAGACACACACACTGCACACACACACACTCACACTGGACACACAGACACACTGGACACACACACTCACATGACAAACACACACAAACTGAACACACACACACACACACACACACACACACACTGGACACACACACACACACACACACTGGACACACAAACACTGGACACACACTCACACACACACTGAACACACACACTGGACCTACACAAACACATACAGACACACTGGACACCCTGGACACACACACACACACACACACACACACACACACAAAACACACACACTTGACTCACACACACACTAACTCACATTGGACACACACACACTGTACACACACACACTGGACACACACATAGAGTGGACACAAACACACACTGGACACACACACACCTGGACAAACACAAACACACTGGACGCACACACACACTGGACACACACACACACACTGGACACACACACACTGGAGAACACTGGACACACACACACTGGACACACACACACACACACACCTGGACACACACACACTGGACAAACACACACTGGACACACACACACACACACTGGACACACACACACACACACACACACTGGATACACACACACTGGACACACACACACACCAACAGGACACACACACATACACCACACACACACTGGACACACACACACACTGGACACACACAGACACACACACTGGACACACACACACACACTGGACACACACATTCACATGACAAACACACACAAACTGAACACACACACACAAACACACACACACACACTGGACACACACACTGGACACAAACTGGACACACACACTGGACACTGGACACACACACACAGACACAGGACACACACACACACAAACAGGACACACACACATACACCACACACACACACTGGACACACACACACACTGGACACACACACACACACACACAAACGTTCTTACCACCGCTTGTACAAAGTTAAATGCTGAATGTGTGAGTGTGTGAGTGTGTGTGTGTCCAGTGTGTTTGTGTGTTTGTGTGTGTGTGTGTGTGTCCAGTGTGTTTGTTTGTGTGTGTGTGTGTTGTGTGTGTGTGTGTGTGTGTGTGTGTGTGTGTGTGTGTGTGTGTGTGTGTGTGTGTGTGTGTGTGTGTGTGTGTGTGTGTGTGTGTGTGTGTGTGTGAGTTCAGGTGTATCCCTCAATGACTGTCTGTTCTTCTGCTTACCGCTACAGTATGGAACATGGTGGAGAGAACACAATGAAACCTGGACTTAGAAAATGTGAGTGTTGACTGCTGTGAAGAATATGACTAAGAATAAGTCTTAATTCAAGTGAAGTCAAAGTCAAAGACCACCATCATTACTTATTTGGTCACTGGCCTCCCGAGTGCTAACTGTGCCACTAGAGATCCTGGTTCGTATCCAGGCTCTGTCGTAGCTGGGAGAACCATTGGGCGGCGACAATTGGCCCAGCGTCGTCCAGGGTAGGGGAGGGAATGGCCGGCAGGGATGTAGCTCAGTTGGTAGAGCATGGCGTTTGGGTTGTGGGTTAGATTCCAGTATGAAAAAAACAAAAAAATGTGTGCACTCACTAACTGTAAGTCGCTCTGGATAAGAGTGTCTGCTAAATGACTGAAATGTAAAAAATATTAAATATCAGCTGTAGTTCTACAGAAGCAGAAATCAGGGCACCAAAGTTTACTAGGAGTTGCTTTGACAATGTGTGTGTCTGTATGTGGTGTGTTCCTGTTACATATTAAATATGCGTGCATGAAGATGTGTGTGTGTCCAGTGTGTGTGTTAGTTCTGGATGTGTGTGTGTGTGTGTAATTAAAGGGAATAAGTGTGTTTTATATTACCATACAGTATAACATATGATCATTCAACAAGTCTCAAGTTACCTTAACTTCTCCTTTTTGATACCTAGAAACATCTACATTAAATGAATTAGTGAAAAGTGAGTTAACATTCTAATGTGAATGATGATGATTTGTAATATTGTGTCTGGTTTCATCCATCAGATGTCTGTGATCTCACACTGGACCTAAACACAGTAAACAGACTCCTCTCTCTGTCTAAGAAGAACAGAAAGGTGACACGTATGAGAGAGAAGCAGCCGTATCCTGATCACCCAGAGAGATTTGAGGACTGTGGACAGGTGCTGTGTAGAGAGGGTCTGACTGGGCGCTGTTACTGGGAGGTAGAGTGGAGTGGGGGAGGGGCTGATATAGGAGTGACATATAAAGGAATCAGCAGGAGAGGAAGGGTTAATGACGGTTGTCTTGGATACAATGACAAGTCCTGGAATCTGTTCTGCTCTGACAACCTTTACTCTGCCAGGCACAATAATACGTTCACTACCATAGACGTCCCCTCCTCCAGCCCCCACAGAGTAGGAGTGTATCTGGACTCGGCCAGCCGGCACTCTGTCCTTCTACAGAGTCTCCTCCTGACACACTGACCCACCTGTACACATTCCACTCCACATTCACTGAGCCCCTCTATCCAGGGTTTAGGTTGATGAAGACTCCTCAGTGTCCCTGTAAATAATAACCATGGTAACACTGACACACACACACACACACACAAACTGGACACACTGGACACACACTGGACACACACACATGATGGAGACACACACACACACACACACATACACACACACACTGGACACACACACACACACTGGACACACACACATGCACACACTGACACACACACTCACTGGACACCCACACACACTGGACACACACACTGGACACACACACACACACACACACACACACTGGACACACACACTGACACACACTGGACACACACACACACACTGGAAACACACACACACACACTGGACACACACACATACACACACTGACACACACACTGACACACACTGGACAAACACACACACACTGGACACACACACACACACACACACACACACTGGACACACACACACACACACACTGGACACACACACACACACACACACACACACACACACACACACACACTGACACACACTGGACACACACACACACACACACACACACACACACACACACATGGACACACACACACTGGACACACACACTGGACACACACACTGGACACACACACATACGCTGGACACACACACACACACACACACACTCACACTTGACCCACACACATACACACTGGACACACACACACTGGACACACACAAACACACACACACACTGGACACACACACATACACTGGACACACACACACACACACTCACACAGGACCCACACACATACACACTGGACACACACACACTGGACACACACACACCTGACACACACACACAGGACACACACACACACAAACACACACACACACACACACACCTGACACACACACACACAGGACAGACACACACACACACACCTCACACACACTGGACACACACACACACTGGACACACACACTCCACACACACTGGACACACACAAAGACACTGGACACACACACATACACACTTACACACACACTCACACACAATGGACACACACACACACACTGAACACACACACACTGGACACACACAAACACACACACACAGTGGACGCACACACTTGACACACACACACTACGCTGGACACACACACACTGGACACAACACACACACACACTCACACTGGACACACACACAGATACACACAGGACACACACACCTGACACACACACACACAGGACACACACACTGGACACACACACACACTGGACAC